>NW_017731602.1:1060500-1110500 GCF_001890085.2 Hipposideros armiger | reverse complement strand
TATTAAAAAATATTACATATACTTTATGAAATTTAAGTTGGGAAATTTTTCTCATATAATCTAGGAGAAAACTTGAAAGTTATTTTTAAAGACAAATAAGGCATCTATAGAGTGACATATGACAAAGAGGTACAGTCATCTTCTCATTCTATAAAACACTGTCTAGGTCACTAATTTATAATAGCAATTTCTGTCACAGAACCCATAAATGGAGGCAAAAGAAAGAACGGAATAAAAGAGAAAATACCCATTAAATAAAAATGATAAAGAAGAAAGAAAAAAAGCCAGGGGAACTAGGTATATATGTCTCAAAGAAACTACTAATGAAAAACAAATTAATAGAAAAACTATTGCCTAATTTTATTTGCATAAAAGTACAAGGGGAAAAAAAAGCGTTCAAGCCTATTTAAACATGCATTTATATAGGAAACAGTTTTGAACTACTTTTCATCATAAATCAATAACGTATGTACTGCTAGTTTTGCGTTTTAAAAAGGAAGAAACATAATTAGGCTTTATAAAAACATTCCAATGCTCACTTATATTGATCCTTCTTTAAAATGAGGAAGGTGCAAATGCAACAGTTTAGTAGGCATAAAACAATGTCCAAATGAAATGATAAGAGTAGATATACGGTATTTAGGACCTTTACAATAACTTCTGGTTGCTGACACTGCAACTATTTAAATTTAGAAAAAAGTTGTACAATGCCCATTATAGGTTTTTCTTTCTTTTTTTTTAAGAAGTTTAACTTGGGCAAGACTCTTCAAATCTCTGGTGATTAAAGAACAATCTTCTCACTTGTCACAGTTTTTAGGTAATGTTAATAAGGATATAAATGCAGATGACATTTATGCTCACATTAATTGTATTAATACCTATTTTGTTCAAAAAGTATGAGTTATTTCTTATAAAAATTTCCACAGGAAATGGAATTTTAATCTATATCAGTAAAAATAGGTACTTGCTTAGTTAGTTAGGTGACAGTGAAAAATTAAAATTGTGTGTCTAATTGTGAGCGGAAGGGCCTGACGTTTTTCTTGGTAGAACACTTGTACAACATGTTATTGCAATTGGCATTAAACATCAAGTAATTTCCTGTACGTCTTCAAGAGGCAAAAACATTATTTATTGGAAGTTATGTTCTTTTATCTCTTACAAATTTTTGTTTTCAGGGATACTTACAGCTTCATCTTTAATTCAACTATAAAATATCTGGTGATTACTAGCTATTAATGTAGGCATAAAGTGATATGAGACTTTCAACCCCACCCCAGAACTCACCTATATTACTTTCCAAAAGACCCAAGAAAAGGAGACAGATAAGTTCTAAAGACTAAGAGATAATGGAACACCATTAAGAAAAGCTTCCATTTTTAGACATAAAAAATTAAGACTCTTTTAGACTTAACCCAGAACATTTCTATATATATTGATTTTGGGGACATTGAATAAATGTCCAGAGTCACGCTTTTTTGTTTTAGAAAAAAAGAAAAGGTAAGCAGGTCCATGCCTGTTGCATGAAAATGATGCTGGGTTAGGAGTATGAAGACTGTGAAGTTAGGTTCGTACAAAGCCGGGCAGAAATAGTGATTAAAAGCTATTATTATTTCTCCAAGGCAAAAATAAATGGAAAAGGTTTGTAACCTATTATCAGCATTAACATGCCCATGATTACATTTGGCTCCTTTTTATAGAAGCTCAAATAAGAGTTTGGAAATATATGTATACAGATACTAACACAGAGACAAATTTTAAAATGTGAGCTTTTAGTTTTAACTTCTTAAAGCCTACATAAAAATGTTCAAATACAAATTTCCTTTTGCACATGTGTTCTAAACAACTACAAGCCAGAAAAATTATTGTAAAGTGTTTAGAGGCAGAATAAGAGTATAAAAGATAATTTCAAAAGAAGTTATTTCCTTAACATATGTATAGACATTTGAGTAACCAGCTAGTAAATATCTCTTCATGCATATGATATCTGTAAAGATTATTCAGTAAGAGTTTCCACATATTTAAACACTCATACATATGTATCAAATAATTGAGCATAATAAATTTTTAATCAACAACTCTCATTATACGAAAACATTTTCTTCAAGATGATAAAACAAAACTGTACTATACTTTCAGGAATGATTCAATATTATTAAAAGTTAAAAAGAACAAATAGAGTATAAAGCAAATATTAGTCTTTTGACATTCTTTCTTTAGCCACAAGTATTTTAATATCATTTAGAGCTGCTCATTTTTGCCAACCACGGTAGTTGGTTGTTAACCAATGTATATAGTACTTGCTTATTCACCTATATATATATTGTTCATTTATATTATCTTCGGGCAGGAGTGAGGAAAAGTAAGAGAAAGGTAGCAAAGCATTATTTTATTCAGAAATTATATAATCTTTTATTAATCTGTTTTATTCTTCAGAAAAGTAATGCTTCTGCATAAAGCAAAGCATATGTATTTTACTGATGTTTTATATATTTTATCTTGAAAAATGTGTAACTTTTACATATAATGTAAATGAAAAATTATAGTTACAGTTAAAACGGAAGTTTTAAGCAACCAGAGACACGTAATAATATCCTCAGAGTTACAGGAAATTGACAAGCACATCATTCATGGTGAGATGTCAAATTTTATTTCATTAAACAAACAAAAAACACACTTTTTGAGATTTTATGAAGAGATGCATTTTAAATACATAATTAATGATTAATGATTTTTACTACAAAGTTACTGTGGTGTTATTATAAATTCTCAGACTCACAATTATGCTACACTAGAAACAACTTTAAATCACCAATAAATATACGATGATTTGTCAAAGGGAAATAATAATAAGAGGGCTGAAACCATTGTATCCTTCCTTCCATGATTTAAAAAATATTATTCCTATATTTGAACCCATTAGCTTGAAGACTTTTTAGCAATTCCTTGCTTCTTCATTAGATATAGAAAAGTAATGGATTTCACTGGACAAGTTTTTACCAGATATTTCACTGTCTTTATGTTTCCCAGTATCTTACAGTAAAACCCTCCAGTTTCCCCAGAAATGTTTTACAAAGAGTCTGAGTGCAATAACGTACTTCAGACTCAGACCTCCATACCCTGCAAGGAGGAGTCTGGAGAGCTCTTCTAGTCTGAAGTCCTGGGACTTACCTGAGCAGTAATAAGAAGAGTTGGCATCACACTATAATTATACAGAGGCCAAGCTCCTTTTTTCCCCCTCACCAAAAACTGAATTTTATTTTTTCAATTTGGGTCCATACAAGAAGCTGATTATGTAGTGTAAATTTGGGGGAAGAAATACAGCAATCGTGACTAAGTTGTACAGCCGCAAGTCTGACGAGCTCAAGTGTGTATTTATACCTATTCGTAGTCGCTCATGGTTACTTGTATTTGGGGTTGTCATTCAATTCTATAAGGACTTTTCAATGGATCCCATGTAGCACCATACACTTGTTGGTTGTATGCAGTCAGTGGTTCTTCCACATAGTTAAGCAAAAGCACTTCCCAGCATCTGAATTAGCTTGTTTGATCATGGGTTGCTGTGAAATACAGACTCTTCTGACTTCTGAGGTAAAATTGAGCTCTCCTCCACTCTTGAGATTATTTTACATGTAGCAGGAGCTTAAGATATATACTCATTCATTCAGATATGCAAATCTAACCACCAGAGACAAGTAAATTATGCAAGATGATGTACGTTTCATTTTAGCCAGAAAAAGATGTGCAAACACTATACAATTCCATTTCAGAGAGCTATACTTTCACCAAGTTGAGATGCACTGAACAAAAGTTGCAATGTAATATCCATGATTCCACAGATCGGATTCAGCTTTGAAGAGCTGTTTTTAAGTACTTGTAGAGGTTTTTCATTTCAATACTTTTCTATGATTTCTTCGTTGGTATTTTCAAAACTACCAAAATTACATTTATTCTTCAGGCAATAAACATCAATATTTTATAAATACTTTTTTCATATTTATATGATTTACATACAAATATGATTAACAATTTTAGACGGTCTAGTTAAGCTTTTGCCAATATATTTTCTAATATGTTATTTATATTAATAATAATTCTGTTTACTGACACCTCCACTTGCTGAATAAATTTCATATAACTGATGTATATAACTCATTAATACTATATCTTTTAGAGGATGCCTTTAAAATAGCAAATGACATTATCTAATAACTTGACATGGTTAGCCTTTGCATAATAAACATTTAATTCACTCCAGGTTTAATTTTAAACCATGAATTCTAGCATTTCTGAAGCAAACAAAAGTAATATGATCCCTAATATTTTACTATAAAATTTTACAAAACAGATTAAAGTAGAAAAAGGAGTCTGTGGCTTATGACATACTGAGTGATGCCACAGAGTAAAACAATTAATGTGATGCTGTTCTGTTAAATTTAATTTCTATACTTTAACAATATTCAGAAATAGTGACCGATTAATGAAAATAAAACAGAATATATGAAAATTTCCTGACTTGGAGTGTTACTAAAATGATTTCTGAACCCATTAAGGATTTGTCGTAGTTGAGTTTAATTACCAACAGCACAATAATCAAATTCAGCCATGACACGTTTCTAAATCTTTGCAAAAGTAACCCTTCTTATAAATTCACATAGGCTTTGATGAAACAGCAAGCTGGTTGGGAGGAGGATATTACCCTGCATCTTCACAGAAGCCTACTTTTGTCTCACTAGTTCCTCACAAAAAACGTAGGAAATAGGTTGGGCGTAATAGGCATTTTCTTGATCATTAGTTGTGTAGGCAAATATGTTCTTTGGCAGACAATATAAATGTTGATTTAAGGACCAGCCAATAGAGTGCCAAACTGCAAAACATGCATTGCTCAATTTCTCACAGATTTGGTTGAAGACTTAATCTTAAAACTCAGGTTTCCACTGTCACCAAATAATACTTTCCCACAGAAATTTTTATATAATGAAATACATTTTATCCATACTTGATATGTAGCTGCTTAATAATTTCTGTAGTTGACGAGTTCATACTTATTCCCATTAACATTTCTAATAATGATGAAGAGTAACAGGCAAGTCATTCCGGGCCCTTGTTTCATAATGAAACTAATAAGACTACTTACTTGCCTAAACACACAGCTGTACATGTCCCACTGAAACTAAGGAATCTATAAAGCTAATAAAGATAAGTAGTAACCTATCACAAACACCAGTAAATTTTAATTTATGTCTAGGTTTGGAGATCATCTTTAAGCTGGAAGCAAGATACACTGTTTAAAAAACAAAAACAGCACCAGTTAAGTGGCATCTACAGTGGTTATTTTCTTTAACGTAGCTTTTTCAATTATAATCTAGTCTACAGTGCACTCAAACTGCAGACACATCCAAATTAGGAAAGGAAAAAAAAAAGAAAAGAAATACTTAGTCTTGCAAAAAGAGCCTATACTCAAAGGAACATCTGAATAAAATTGAGACATCTGCAGTTAAGTTTTACCTTCTCCCTAGAATGTTTGAGATGAACTCAGTGTAACACTGTCTTCCAAGAAAAGACAAAGTGATCAATGCATGAACACATCAGGCTGCCTTGGACAGGCCAATCAATGCAGGAAAGAACCTTGCCCAGGGCCTTATGCAAATAGAAGCACGTCCTGCAACCTGGGGAGGGAACATGCGCAATAGATCAATTGGATCTAAAAAAAAACCTTACAGCTATATCAGCTTCAGACAGTAAACTTATACTGATGAATACCTCACACTTCCCGCGAATTCTTAAAATGGGTTATTTTTAATAGCTAGTTAAAAACTCTTCCTGAGATCTAGAGTGCAGTTAAGAGGAAGAAAACATCATGGGAGAAACACTCAACATTACTTTTAAGTGTGTGCAAATAAAATTCTGACTTCTTAAAATTTCTTGGCATAGCTGAATTTTGCTGACATTTCAGAAGGTTAAAATTTTAGTATGTTTGCATTCATGAATAGGAAATAAAAATCTAAAAAAAAGCAAATAATGTGTCAGGTAGTTCTTGAACAAGGAATAAAAATGTAGGAGAAATAATTCATAAAGATATAAAATTATAGTCATCATATCCGATTAAAAACTCACCCTGTCAACAAACAATATTCTCTATAGTGGTTAACCTATTGCTATAGAAGTTTTTCTTTTAAAGTTAATATCTCTGTCTCCAAAAATGACTCTAAAATCTGATTAGAATCTATAACGAGCTCAAGAGCTACTTAGTATACAAAGTTAGTACACAAAGCTTTATCCCTGTCAAATGCTCTTGAAGGCAGGTCAGATGCTTTATAAGGCTACATCAAAAATGCTCAATTATCAGGTCTTCGAGGGACTACTTGACTGCAAAATTATTTCCTCAGTATTTTCACTATTTGTTTATTTTTAAACCTACTGTTTCGTCTTAGGAATTTCACGTTTTTTAAAAAAAGCCTTTAATAACAAAAGGAGTCAAAATCACATTTTAAATAGGAATTATAATGTCAGAAACTATGATATAGATACTCATATTGCCAAGAAAATAAGGAAAACTGTAAATATCTACTATTACATTTACCTTGTCTTCTACTCTGGAATTTTAAGTGAAAAAATTAGCTGCAGATGCATTTTCTATTGTATACTTGTATGTAGCAAATATTTCTAATATTAAAAATAAAACATACAATTTTTCTCTTAGCTATTGATGAATGAACTTTCCTTGGCAAGGCACTATATAAAATATGGAAATCAGACATCTATTAGAAAGATATTTAAAAATGTTTATTTAACTGTTAAAAGGATACAGGTATTTTAAGATATTAGTTCATATAGCCAACGGGGAGAAACATGAGACTATGCAGAATAAACATAGCTCACTTATTATTTTTCACATTTATAGTGCTTTTTACACTGATAAGATTTTAAGTTTCAGTTTAATAAGATTTTTTTCCTAAGGTATAACTAAATATGTTATTCATTTGTTTGATCCTCTTTAGTTAGACTTTAAAGCTTTAAAAAAACTTTACTATTTACATGGAGAAAACATAGAAATATAAAATCAAAGCAATATAATACTCTTTTATAGCTTTTCAAGTGTTAGATATCAGATAAAGTGCTTATAATGAAACAGAAAGGCGACATAGCAGGTTTCAAACATTTCCTTTTTCCAATTTAAATTTCAAATATAAGAATTTTGAATAGTCTGGTATTCACAATGAAATGTAAACTTCAATTTACCATAAGTAAAATACAAAGGACCAAGCAACCATGGTTTCATTTTTTGTTACAATATTTAAATTATGTTTCCTCCATTATGTAGAAAATGAAGAAAACTTTAGAATATTACAACTAATATTTGATGTGCCTGACATTGTGATAAGCACTGAATAATGAAATTCTATTATATAAATCTGTACGGTGTGTATTTTTTTGCTTTTAAAAGCATATTTTCAATTTAAAAGGTATGTCAAGGATGATGTTTAGTTTACCAAATAATTTTGTACTTTATAAATATAAATGCAGAATTTCTTTAAATGAAAAGTTCCCTTATAAATTAAAAATATCCTAATTTATTAGAAATCTATTTCATGCAGATTTTTTTAAGAGCCATCAGAAGAGAGAGTACTTCATGGAAAATTCATTGATTCTGAATTGGATTTTGATTTCAAATTCACCGGATTTCTATTCTGGCTCTGACCCCTGTGCTGCCTTAGACACATTCCTCAACCTTTCCGAGACCTTCATCTGTAAAACGGGTTAAAAATACCTACCCAATATAGTTAGACATAATTTGTACAATGACCTGCTAAAATAATTTTTAATGACCACATCTAGTATTACAGTATCCTAAACTAGTGTTCTCTGCTGAGTGGCAGTACAGTATCATGGTTATGAGCGAGGGCTTTGAAGCCAGACAGCTTAGGTTTAAAGTACGGACGGCTCCATCAATTATTGGTTGTGTGACCTTAGTACTTAATATTTTGGTACCTCAGTTTCTTCATATGTAACTGAGGATAATAATACCTACACATCACAGAGTTGTTATAATGATTACAAGAGTTAATATGTATAAAGCACTTAAAACACTGTCTCATTCTTGGTAGCAGTTATATAACTGTTACTTTCAGGTGTAACTTATAGAAATGGATAATGCAAAGGAGCAAACACTGATGCAGATTGTTATAGGGAGACCTGAAAGGTCAATTCTCTTTAGTTGGCCTTATAAGATGGTTGTCTATTTCCAGCGTGGAATGAGCTTCAAAGAAGAGCCAACCAGAGGCTTGGCCAAGGAAACTCATCTGCTTTCCAGATCTTCATAAAATGTTTTCAATTTTTTCTACTTAAACTTGAATTTCCAGAACCCCACATCAAAACATATTCAAAATTTAAATATAAGTGATTTAGAGTATGCCTGGTATTTTAAAATTTCCACACCTTCATTCCCCTTCATTAGTTTGGATAATTAAGAATTGATTCAAGTTGAAAGTCTGCTTGGAAGGCACAGAAAAGAATAAGCAGTAAACAGGACAGAGAATAAAAACTAAATCATCATGTAATTCAACAGAGAAATGTAGAATTAAATCCTGAAATACATGAAAAACCAGGAGGTTGTTTTAGGGATAGGAGTCCCATAGTTAGCATATTATACTTTTTATTCTGCATAGGTACTTGATGAGAGGCGGAACCAACAAAGCCCACTACTAACAAACAGAGAGATTGCACTTTTAAAGGAAAAAAATACATTTAAATGCTTCTCATCTGTAAAATGGGAATAACAGTGCTTTTTCATAAAGTTGTTATGAGGACTTTAATGAGATAAAGTGAATTTATATAAAGTATATGCTTAGGACAGTGCCTGGTACACACTAAGTATCATTTAAGCATTAGTGATGTTGACGATGAATCTGATGATGCGACTGCCTTCTGATTTGCAAGATATTCACAAATACTAGTTCTAAAATGTCCACTTTCAAAGACACTGCTATGTCTTAGGCCACATGGCTGGCTGACAGATTCTATGGATTCTATTATAAGAGCACCGATAGGGCTCTGTGAGACTGAGAGAGGGCTCTAAAGCAGCAATAAGATATGAAGGTATCAGTTTTGCTTGAGAATGTATTGTAATATCTTAGAGAAAACACGTGTCACCAAATGTTAAGGTTTTTTAATATACTAAAGATATATGATATATTACTACATATTTAATATTTGGACAAAATGTAAATGTATCTTAATATTTAGACAGATGTCCTAAAAATGTATAATAGGAAGAAAAACAGAAAATTTGAGGCTGAGCCTGTAACAGTAGTTGAAACCATTATTACACTGTTAATGGTATTGGAACTAGAAATTTTTTCTGAGGTAAATTCAGTAGTAATGCAACAAAGGTTTCATGAACATAGTTTTATTACAATTAACATGGCACATTTTACAGAAAAAGTCAGTTTCTTTGTTGTCAGAAGACACGCTATTAGAAACTTTTAGAAAATCAACATTTATAACTATAAAGCATCCCTGATGTCTTATAACTGGAAAGAAGTCAAGACAGGGAATTTCTGCTGTAGGAGAAGTTGAGTGTGCTTTGTCTTTTGCCTAGTGTCTCTTCTTTAGAAAGATAAACGTCAAGTTTTCTTCTAATCTAGATGTCTGATTAATGTAGTAAAGAAATTTGAAGATAAGATGTTAGCAGTTACATATAAAGATTTATGGCTATTTAGACATAAACTAGGTATATTAGAAATCAGAACACTTTTTAATCATTTGACTCAAATATAAAATTGTCACTGAAATATTAATAGCAATTTTTATTGTATTCTAATGTTTTTTAATAAACTTCTTTATGAGAAATATTCAAATAAGATACAAAAAACTAAGAAGAAATCTGAATACACTAATAAATAATTAAGTAGGCGAACTAATTTCTAGTGGATATGAGATTTAACTTATTCAATTTAATCACAAAAACATAACTAAGAACACAGAATGTGATATATAGATGGTGTGTTACAGAATTGTACACCTCAAATCTACGTAACTTTGCTAACAATTGTTACCCCAATAAACTTCAATTAAAAACAAAAAACAATAAAAACAACAACAACAAAAATAACCAAGTTTGGGGTTAGGGTTAGGTTTGGCTACTTCTCTTGGTTAGAGATTTCAATATTTTCTAAGTTGATTTTCTGCATTCACTGATCAATTTCCATTAATGGTTCTTCCAAGTGTCCAAATTTCAGGGTCACAAACTGTACCTCCTACACACTCAAGCATGTTGACTCTAAATTTGCCCCTGTTTTCCATCTTAAATGATCAACTTTGTTCTCTCCTCCATCTCACTTTGCTCCACCTGTGGCTCTCTATGAATGCCTAAACCCTACTTTCTTCATTCTGACCCAACACAGCACCATCTGAGATTTGATTCTGATAACTTATTTAAATAAGTTATCTAGGATCAAGAAATATTTGAGTGTATACTTATTATATATCCAGACGGGCTAGGCAGGAGATTAGGAACCAGAGAAAATAATGGATTTGTTGTTTATTCTCTGCCAATTAAGAAAAAGATTCTGAGATGTTTTAAAACAAAAGATAACTATGAATTAAGACACTGAATAAGAGACTGAAGCTTAGAATAATTAATGAAATGGGTTTACAGGAGATAAAGATAAAAATGCATTACAGAGTGTTTATTTTCTGATAAAAAGAGGGTATCAGCTAATCAACAGAAACAATTCTTCCTAATACTGAATTCTGACACAAATTTACTGCATGGATGTTTATATTGAGAAAGTAACATAATGACTTCTGGACTACCATCTCACTTCACAATTATCTTACTAAATTCCTCTCTTTGTTTAAATGTGCTTCCTATTTAGACTATAACCTTCTGGGGGCCAGGGATCATGTGTTTTAATCTGTTTCTCCAGTACATGTACAGAGTGGGGTGTTCAACAGAATACATGAATAAAATATCTTTAATAGTTTCCTAAACCATTTATTGTTTTGAAAGCATAATATTCAATATTAACTCCAAAAAACAATTGCTATAAAGTCAAACTTATGTGATCCAGGTGGCTTTATTCAATATTAAATTCATTCAATAAAAAAGTACTGAAAACCAGTAACAAACAATATGAGGTGAAAAAGAATTGACATACATGTAGGGGTTAAAAGTCCCCAATTCTATAAGTTAAGGTCATAGTGACTTAGAAGAATATCACTTTGTTTATTTGGGCTCAAGGAAAGTTTTAGACCCACAGTGTAATCATCTCAGAGCCATAAGAGCAGAAATGATGATAGCTCTTCCCACTCCATTCTCCTTTATTGTCACAAAAACCTTATATTGACGATAAGCCCTGGGTACCTAAATGACCTTAGAATGCAGTATTCTACTATATCTCATTCTGAACTAAGCAACATAAGTTGGACTTCTGTCCTGATTCATCACTTTATAGTCCTTCTCAGTTTGCCTACCACTACAACCTCATTCTTTCTCAGGAAAGGATTCTATTTCTAAATTCCCAGCCAATGGTTGAAGCCTTAAACCTTACTTTCTTTATCCCTTCCCAAATGCTGGATCCTGTTCTTTTTCCTTGTTTCCTTATAAGGCAGTGAGGTGGGGTTTGGTCAGGAAGGAGTACTCTTAGAGCCAAGGACAACATTCTGTTTGCTCAGTTATAGCCCAATGTCTTGATTTTCTGTTCCCTGAAACGAGATTATACCACCTGATTCAAGTCTGAGCTGACCATGCTCTATAAATATCTACCCAGTGATGGTTCACCTGCTACTCCCCACAAAGCCAATCTCTCCAGTTGAATTAGCTCTTCCTGAACTCTAGTAATAAGACCTTTGCATAGACATGGATTCCATCCTGTTTCTCAAGCTTCACCCTAACATGGATCTAGTATGCTTTCAGTCTACCTGGCTCCCCTGTGTTAATTTGAGAAATTATTTGGTAAAGATTGAGGCTTAACTTCAAAGATACAAGTTAAATGGTTTTGATTTCAATTTTTTTTGTGTGTGTCTTCTAAGAGCTCTTTTTAATGGTGGTGTCAAATGAGAGGTTTCACTGTGGTTGGGAATCTTATTTAGGGAAGTGCTTATATTGAGTGATCATCATAAGGCTATAAGAACAGAAAAAACAAGCCCATTATTAATTGAACTGTGTTTTTCTATAGTCCCTCTTTAAAAAGAAGACTTACAATAGTCAATCATGCTCTCACATCTGCAGTAAAGTACAAAATCTCTTATTAAGATCTTTTATAAAACCAATGGAAAAAGAAATATTTCTTATAGAAAGATTTATATCTAACAAATTAATATGTCAATTTCTCTGGGTACTCCTCAACATGTTATTATGCTAATTTTACCAGTGATTTCCTGACAGTCTGTGTTGCATCAAGAGATAGAGTGCCCAATCTCTCAGCTGCACAACGCAGGGCAGTACGACCTGGATGCAGCCCATCTATGTGGATATTAAAAAAGCCTCTTGCAAAGGTAATTCCAGTGGAGTAATTCCTTTATTACACAAAAAGATTCTTAGAAAAGATTAGTGAAAATTTTCTCCATTTCAGCATTTTGAACCTGATCTTGATGTGACTGAGGGATATAAACATTAAGGAGTAGATTAGGTCCTTCGTGGAAATGAATTATCAAGAATGGAAATAATCACAAGTGATATCATACTTAAAGGTGAAATAGTGAATACTTTCTTTCCTCTTAAGATTAGAAACAAAAGGATGTCCACTCTAGCTACTTCTATTCATCATTGTACTGGAAAGGACAATTAGGGCCTGCCCCTTTCCCCCCAAAAACGGTCAGATTATATGACCTTGAACCTAAGGAACACAAACACAGACACACAGACAACAACAACAAACCAAAAAACAAAACTAATAAACGAATTCAGTAAGGTTGCGGGATATAAGATCAATATACAAAAATCAATCATATTTCTATACACTAGCAATGAACAACCCGAAAATAAGATTAAGAAAACGATTTCATTCAGAATAGCATAAAAAATTATAAAATACTCAGGAATAAATTTAACAAAGTAAGTGTAATACTTGTACACTGAAAACAACAAAACATTTTTGAAAGATCTAAATAAATGGAAAGGGAGTCCATATTCATGGGTCAAAAGGCTTAATATTATTGATATCAATATTCCTCAAATTGATTTAATTCCAATCAAAATCCCAGCTCTGTTTTTTGCAGAAATTGACAAATTAAACCTTAAAACTCATATGGAAATGTACCTAGAACAGACAAAACAATTTTCAAAAAGAACAAAGTTAGATCCACACTTCCTGATTCCAAAAGTTACTGCAAAGCTACAGTAATCAAGTGGGTACAGGAATGTGTGTGTATATCTATCTATTATCTATCTATCTATCTATCTATCTATCTATCTATCTATCTATCTATCTATCTATGTCAGTGGAATAGAATTGAAAGTTCAGAAACAAGCTCTTATAGTCAAGGATACTAAGATAATGGAAGAGAAAAAAATAATGTTTTCAACAGATGGTGATGAGACAACTGAATATCCACATTTAAAAGAATTAAGTTGGACCCCTACTTTATACTATGTACCAAAATTAACTCAAGTGATAAAAACAAAAACTGTATAAATTGAACTTCATCAAAACAAAAAACTTCTGTACTTCAAAAACTATCATCAAGAAAGTAAAAAGATAACCTACAGTATGGAAGAAAATATTTGCAAATCATATATCTGATAAAGGACTTGTATCCAGAATGTATAAAGAACTCTTACAACTCAACAGTAAAAGAACAACATAATGGGGAAAAAAAAAAGAGAAAAAAAAGAAATGGACAAAGGATTTTAATATGCAGTTTCTTTTGGGGTGCTTAAATGTTCTAAAATTAGATAGTGATGATGGTCATATAATTCTGTGAATATACTAAAAGCCATTGAATTGTACACTTTAAAAGATAAATCTTGTGGTATGTGATTATATCTCAATAGAGCTCAATAAATATCAATTATATCTCAATAAAGATACGTAAATTGTATCTCAATTTCTTAAAAAATGTTAAAAAAATGGAAACAAGCAAAGGTAAGATAATTATTAATTAACACATAATGTTAAACTCAGGATTAGGAATGAAGTGGAAAATTTCCTAGACTGACTCCATACGATGCCATGTAACATTATGAGGATGCAATTATAACTTAGTTTAATAATTTTCCTCTTTGACTGAGAAGACTATACTTTGAAGAGTGAGTCATAGAGACACAATCTTCTCTGTTAGCCTGACAGTTGGGGACACCAACAGAGAGGAGACTATAAAAGACTAACACCAGGAACAAATGTGAAAGAATTGTGTAATGTGAAAGAATTGATTAGGCAGAATTCCCAAATTAGTTAGTATTCAAAAGAAGGGTAAGAAGAATGAATAAGTTTAATTAGTAAAAGAGTTATTGTTAATGTTTACTCTATAATTAGGTCAATTATATGTGCAGATATTTAAGACTGCTCATGTTGTAATATACACTGCTCTAAACTTGGGATGGAGGGGATAAGAGCAACATTAGATTCTTATCCTCAAGACGATTTGGGCAAGATAACATTTAGAGATAAAAGACAACTTAAAAAAAGTAAATTAGTATTCACTAAAGCTTTAAATCATGAAACATATAAATACTATAGAAAAAACGGGAGTTAACTGGGTAATGCTTTATGAAAAAATCTAGAAGGAGAGAAATTCTTTCACTTGGGAGGGGGAAACTGCATTAGCAAAAATGAGAACGAGCATATGCTATGGGTATTTCGACTTGCATTCAATTAACATTGATTTAATTCCTAATCACCAGGAATTTACTAATTCATCCTTAAACTTCACTATGAGGTGGTGCTTGCAGAGGAGGACATACATAAGGGATGTGATCCAGTTTATCATAATTTGTGGGTATCAGAAGTAGGATTCAAACCAGGTCATCTTCCAACTTCCGTGTTCTTATACTGTACTGGGCTTGGAGATCAGGGGTAGAGGTGGAGTGAGATGGAACAATGGAAGTAAATAAATTAGACTAGAACCAAAAGTTTTTATTGGGAAAAATACAGTTGGAAAGAGATAATCAGGTTATATAAAGGGTTTAAAGTCATAGAAAGGAAAGATATTTCAGAGAAGAAAAACCTGACAAAATACACTGGGTGGTTAAATAAAGGTCAAAAGGAGAGGAGTCAACATAAAAATTAACAAATTGCGTCATTCTTTTAAACGGTGGGCCCTCCTAATATATATTAAAAATTATCCGAAGAAAAGTTAACAAAATAAAACCTCAATACTTTGGTAACTCCTGTGGAGCTTAACAAATCACATCTGTATATGTAACTCTCTTTTTCTTTTAATATTCTGATTTGCTATCTCATTTATTCTGTTAACTACAATTATTAAATATCCAGTACACGCAAACATTTCCCCCAAATACTTACATAGCTGCATAATCACTGTTCACTACCCTTTATCTGCTGTGCTTAGATCCCCCTCAGACCCACTTTCATATGTTTCTGTAGGTGTGTATGGGGAACATACTCGATACACTCTTCTTCCTCATGCAGCTTCCACATCCACTGTCACTAAGCCAATGAGAATCTGTCTCCTAAACATCTCCAGTGTGTGCTTCTTCATTATCACTCCCACTACTTCTATGTTGGTAAAACCCTTCATTGGATGTTACTTGGACTCTCGCAACTAACTCCTAAAATTAATGTTATCAACAATCAAAAGATGGTGTCTACACTGTATGCAAGGCAGGGATAAAACTGAAGAGAGGAGGCAAGATAATATAACCTCTCAGATGGGTACTAGACTTGTTGGAGTGATCACTTCTAAGTTACATAAATGTCTCATCACTATGTTGTATACCTGAAACTAATATAATATTGTATGTCAACTATAGTTGAAAAATTAAAAAAAATTAAAATACATAATAAGAGAAAAAATTTTAAAAATGAAAATAAAAGAACTGTAAAGAAAAATATAACCTCTGGTTCCTCTCTTTAAGGAGCACACAGAATAAACTAAATTGTTTTCATATAAAACAACTAGAGAGGTAAGATAGCATTACATACAAGCTGTAATTATCCCACACGTTAACATTTAGAAATTCAAGCTATATTACAAATGGCAATTTATTTTTAGTGAATTACCTACATTTTAAAGTAGGTTTGTAAGAAGTATTTTGGCCTGAATTATTTTAATGTCATTATGGCTCAACTTTTCTTTGGTTTATGCCCTCTTATTCCACCTCTCCTAATTCTTTTAGTCCCATTCCATCTTCTCTTCAGTGAAAACACAAATCTTGCTCTAGGCAATTTTAAAATATCAACTCAGAGTGGACTGAGGTTGAGTATCCTCATAGAGTTACATCCAAAAACTCGTTCTTCATCAGCTGCTGAAGGTCAGTTTAGGCTGCTAGGGAGCCCAGCATGGAACAATGGCAGGAAAACGGAATTCCCTTCATTCCTTAATTCACATGCAAGTGAGGTGCCAATCAAGTGCTGACAAGCATGGAGAAACCCAAATCAAAAGTGGGTAGAGATATACTTTCAAAAGGAACAGTTTTCACACATTTCTAAGTGATGTTTTTAATGGCGGTTGTGTACATACCATTAATAACATGGAAAAGGAAATAAAAACAATTAGAAAAACAGTAATTTTCTATCAGCTGAGATGATTCAATAAACTAATGAAATATATTACTACAATTGTTTACTGTGTTTTATAAAAAAAATTATCAACACTTTGATTAAACAAAGAAATCTGAATGTAAATTGATTTATTGAGTGCTGCAAATGGGGAAGGTAAGGTGAGCTGAGATTAGAAACTGGGCATTGACAAGGAAAGCTTGTAATTTCCAAATAAAAGAAAACTTTAAGGCTGCTTGATTTTGTCAAACTATCACCTAGAAAACAAGAGCAAAGCACTCTGAAATGATCAACAATGGAAGCAATGGAATCACTTCATCAACGTGGCTGGTAAAAGAGATGATGAAAACGCTTACAACTGCATTGTTTTTTAATGACAGTTAATTTCCAACAAATGAAGTCAAATTTTTGACAACTACTGTAAGGCAAAAGTGAGCTGCATTATTGTAGATGTCTTTCTGGATGAATTTGGTAAACGCATCCTGATTATGACTACTAATTGTATCATTGTACAAAACAGAATGCAGAACACAGAAATGTAAGGCTTAGTAAATAAATAGTGGTTTAATAACAGTAACTTTATATATTGGCATTATTTTACATTGGTGTTATTTTAAATACACAGAAAAGATAACATAGGGCAGACATGTTACTTTGAAAAATTGATTATCAATTCATAAAATAAATAATTCTTTCCTTTTGCCTCTAATGACTGAATGGTGGAATTGCTACCAGAGCTGTATTTTCAACATCTATTTTTACTAGGATCACAGAAAGTTTAGAGAACTGGTAACTTGAGCTGTTAACATATGATGAGAATAAAAGCAGTGAAAGGCACATTTTTAGTATCGTTTTTCTCATTATTATAGTAAACTGTATACTGTTTATATAAGGTTAGACCTGATCAAGTTCCAAGATTTACTACCATAAAATGAATACGGGTTTTGAAAATAAATCTCTTAACTATAATGTATTCTTCAGGGGAAATTCAACACTTTAAAGTAAAATAAAATCATAAATTATGTTCTTAGTTTTCAAAATATTAAAGTTGTACAATTATTTTGTGCTCTAAATTTAAAAGTAATTTATTTCCAGATATCTATTAGCAGCATATTTAATTTTAAACTACAATTGTAAACAATTTTAATTTATTAAATAGCAAGATACATTTTAGAATAGGTCCTGACTGGTGCCCGTTTTTCAAACAATAATCACTATAAGTAATTGCATATTAAAACTACTGTCTAACAATTTACATTTAAAACAAATTTTCTTAAAATTCATTATCTACAAAAAAAGTATGCGAACTTGTATGAGAATGGTAGAAAAATGATCTCCATGCATTCAAACATGATGGTACAAATTAGGACTGTTCCATAAGATGTGTGTGTGTGTGTGTGTGTAGAGTTTTTAATCAGGAGGACAAAATATGACAATTTTTAAAAATTTAAAGTTTACTGAAATCCAAAGGATTTAATTTCTGATATGTATAAGGTATTATTGAGACAAAAAAACTAAACCACAATTTAAGATTTTTACAATTTAATTTCTTATAAAGTTAATATTAAAATTGTGAATGCACATAAACAATTTCATATATTACACTTATGTTGAAAAATCCTGAGAGAACGAATATCTGTCAACATTTTAAACATCGTGACTTTTCCCCTAAGAATATTGGGGAGAATAGGTTGAGAATATTATTCAATTTTAGGCAAAAGCAAAAGGCTTAAAAATATTTCCATTTTTTTTGTTTGTTTCTTCATCAATGCTACCTTTAAAAAATTGTTTTAAGTAGAAACATAATGGCCTTGTTTATATATTAATCCAGCTTTGTCAAAAATTTATGGTAAAATAGATCAGTGTACAATGATATTTGTTTAGAGGAATCCATACTATTAGGTCAGGAACCACTTTTTCTTTAGTTCACCATCTACATGTCCCCATTACATACCCCCATCAAAGTTACTTCCCCAAAAGTAGCGAATATATGAAGTTAAGATAATTGCCATTAATATTTTAAAACCTAGACAAGGTATATTACATTAAATAGACTTCTCAGGGCTGGTGTTGCCTGACAGATATGTGATGTGCCAGTGGTTATATTATATTCCTCCTCCCATGCATGCACCTCCTGCAGAGATATCAGACTACAGAAGCTGACCCTTACTGAGACCATCTTGTCTCTCTGACAAAGCTCCTTTTTAACTTCTTACTTACTGGTTACTTCCTGTGATGGAGAAAAACTTTAGCTCAGCTTGTGATAATTTCACAGGCCCTGAGGACCCTGACCTTAATAGCCTCAAGGTCAGAAGTCAAGTCTTGTTCTGAAACATCTGTGTGCTTTATATTAAAGTGGAACAAAAGTGGAGAAATATCCACCAGTGTGTGACAAGTAGGACAGGCAAAATAGACTGACACACTGGTCATCTGTTACTGTGGCATCTTAAGTTCATTTTAAAAATTGTCCAAAATTCACTTGAATTCCAAATTTGATGCACAACAGATTTTTATAAACTGTCTTAAAGTTAAAAAAATGGGAATATCTGTTTTACAGAAATCTGAAATTTGATTGGTTTTGCAGGCTTTCAGACATACGAGTATTTTAAGTTATTATTATAAGTGTCAATGAAATTTCATGCTTTAAGTAATTTAATGGCTTACCAAAAAAAAAAAAAAACAAAAAAAAAACTAAGCTATATATATGAAAGCTATATGTGTGTGTGTGTGTGTGTGTGTGTGTGTGTGTGTGTGTGTGTGTGTGTGTGTGTGTATTTGTTTGGGTTAAGAGAACTATTTAAGAGACAACATTCACATTTTTAAAAGTACGTCATACTAGTACGTTAGCTTTCTGAAGAGATCTATTAATACTATGTTAAAATAAATTCAGCAGAGTTAAAAGTAGTTGGAAATCACTTCTAAAAAGTAAAATCAATTTAAGACATAAATGATTTAACTTATTTCTTGATCTTAAGAGAGTATAAGCATTTGTAAATTTAGGTCAGCAAAATTATTCTCAGGTGTCTCCAACAGTTTTATATCTAAATTATGTGGGTAAGCAATAAGGTGTGGGGAATTTCAAGAGGCAAGGAAACATACTTAATTTTCATGAAAAAAAACGCATAGCAAAGTTTAGAAACATAAAAATTAGACAACCAATGCTGTGCTTGCTTTTTATGTCCACTTTAGGCTATTTGGATTTAAAATTATCAAATGTACTTTAATCAAATTAATCAGTTTATTCCAGCACTGGCATCTTCCTGTGACATAAGGGGTTAGCGATATGGAGGCACAAATTCTTCATCAGTGCACTATTAGTATTGATTATATCTCATTCAACATTCATACTGGCACAAGGTATGGTATTATAAATATTGCATATGATACAGAAAAATTCAGAATTCTTGATAATTTTTTCTATCATGTTCACATTATCTTAACTTCAAGAATCAGATTATTTTGAAATGCAAAGATTTTTTTTTTTTAGCTAAGCAATGAGTTTCACTTAGAAGGGGATTAATGGAAGCTTCCTGATAATGTTAATACTAATTATATAGATTCTGAAAGAGCTAACTTGTAGAGATTAAAAATCAGATAAAGATTATCAAAATATCCCAAAATATTCAAGGGGTGTCTTTGAAATTTGTATCACTGTACAGATAATATATGCTTCAATGGTGTACACATAAAGCAGGAAACATAAATATCATACACTATATGGAAACTGGGGCTATCATGTAGAAATTAAAAAGTAATATATGAATAAAGAACAGGCAAAAGCTTTCTGGTTAGCTTCTAAAAGCTCTGCAAGAATAAAATAAATATATTCTTTTTAATACCAAAAATTATTTACTAAAAATACATGATTTTTATCCTTTATAAAATAATTTAAAGTAATGATACTAACAAAAAGAGGATGGAGGGGGTAAACATATAAGGAGTTTGGGAATTAAAAAGAGTTAAATGTGCACTTACCAGTTCAACAAAAGCAAGTCCTCCATAGCTGTGAGCAACAAAAAATACATTCTCAGCTGCAGATTGGGCTATGAAATGGTCCCACACATAGACTGCATGTTCTTCAGGAGAACCATTTTCCTATAAAGAAAACAAACATCATATATTAGATACTGTATCTAGTTATCATAGTAATCAAAAATTAAATTATATGCTTGCTTACATAGCATAAGATATAAAATGGTTATAACTTATTCAAAATAATAACAATACAAAAGAACTACATTGAAAATTCAAATTAGATAATAAATTAGTATTAAACTATTAGAAAATTACTGCTAAACAACTGCTATTATACTCTTCTTAATCAGAATATTTAAAATAATATATTTTTGAGGAGGAATTATATTCTGGGTATATCTGAAGTATTAAAATATATCTAAATACATTACAATTGCATAGTAGAAAATATAGTGAGTGGTAGTATGATGAAACAGTGTAACATAAAAAAACTCAGATACATTTCTATATTTGTATTATACATATATCAAAATTATTTGCTTTATAAAATTTTAACTATCTCTGTAAGCTGAAAATAAGGAGAAAATTAGCAACAAATATTTTCTATTTATATTATTTAAAACTATACTTTTTTTCCTAAAATGATTTTCCATGCAAATTTTACTTCTAAACTAGTAGAAATCTAGACATATAAACCCAGGTCCTTTCACATTTCTCCTAAATTGCTAAACCTTAATAAATGTATGCATGCTGCTTTAATTTCAAAAGTTCTATAATAACTTTATTTTCTTGTATTTATTTCTATTGCTGAAAATCGTGGTAAAACTTGGATAATGTGAAAAAGGAAAAAAAAAAAAGAAAACCAAAGAGCTAAATAATACTGATCAAAAAACAAACTGCTAAAAACTAAAATAGATCTTGAAAATGTTTTATATAAATATTTCTTGGAAGCGTTAACACCAAAAGACTAATTGCCTAAGAATGTCAGATTATTAGACAAGAAACACAATTTATTCATACTTTCCATCTCAGAAATTTTATACTACCGTATCAGGGTCCACATGAATGGTTTCACTTTCCACCTAGGAGGTGGTGTTCCCTAATGCCTATCTTCCCTTTAAATTTCTCTCCAGAGCTCCAGGCCCAAGGTCATTGTCTTTTGGATGTCCCACATATATTTCAAACTCAACCAATTCAACGCTGTGCTAAATATTTCCTCTGCAAACCTTTGTCATTGTCTTTGCTCCCCACCTCCAGCTGAAATCCTGGCACCATATTTTAGTTCTCTCTCCCTCAAACTCCACATATAATCAGTCATTAAAAGGCTCTTAATTCTGTTCCCTATTGTCTCTTAAATCCATGCACTTCTTGCCATTCTCGTTTCTTCTAGGTTAGCTCAAGCTGCCATCATTTCACAAGTGGATGACTGCAAGGGTCTCCAGCCCACCTTCCCTGCTTCTACAGTTGCTCATTTAAATGCTCTCTAATTCTGTAGTGAGAACAACCTTTCAAAAATGCAAATATCATGTTGCTACACTCATTTCCTACTTAGAGTCCTACAAAGTTTCTTCATTGTCCTCAGGATCAAGTTTGAACTCAGTATGACATTAAGTCCTTTCATGATCTGGCTTCTGCCTTGAACTATATCTCTTACCACTGCCCTGTAAAATACGATGACCCAAAAGTCACCCTTTTCCCACCATGAGAGACCATAGAGAATAATGCTCTCTGTGTGCTGATTGCAGGGGGCAACTTGCAGTAACCTGATTGTGCCACACTTTTCTTGTCTCAGGGCTATTTCCTTTATTTAGAAAGTGACCCCTGTGCTGTGCCCTCACTTGATCTATCACCTTCACCTGCATAATTCCTACTTCTCTTCAGAACTCACATGAAACATCATCTTGTATTGAAAGTCTTCCCTATCCTGGTCAGGCCAGGTAATGTCCTACAACATCTCTGCATGCTCCCATTATGGCACTGAGTAATTTCTATTGTAATTGCTTGTTAGATTATCAAATGGTTGAGGCCAAGATCAGTGTCTCCTTTTTTAAATCTTAAGGTAATAAATAATGAAAACACAACATTTATCTTCAGGATGATTACTTACAACCTTGCAGTCATATAGTAAAATACAAATATACTTTCAAAGATAACTATTAGCAATATAAATATAAAATTACCCACATTTAAAGTATATAAAGTAAATACAAAAATATAAGTGGGAGGAAATACTTATAGGCCATTTTTGGCTTTAATAATTTAGCTTTCATTAATCTAAAAAGTAGGAAAATGGTTATAAAAAGATCAGGATAGTGGTTAACTCTAAAGAAGAGAGACAGAGTTGTAATTGGGATACACAGCTCTAGTGACTAACAGTGTTTCATTTCTTGATTCGGGTGGTAGTTACACAAGTGTGTTTTTTATAGTTACAGTTAAACTGACTAATATATATTTAGCACTTTTCTGTACCTATATCTAGAGTGACTATAGAATCTATCGTACAAACCTCTGAGAGTGAAGAAAAGTATTAATAGTTATTGTACTGGGAGAAAAGGTCTAAATTGGGACTATCCAGAGAAAACCAAGACACCTAGTTTTATCTCACAATGAAAGAAATGTAAAAAACAAAACAGGAAGACAGATAACAGAGTTTCTACCTGCTGACAGTTGGCAGAACTAACAATCTCAAATATCTGTGATGGTCCTATATATTTGCCTATACATGGACAGAAAAAAACAGACAGGAGATTGGATTACTCTGCACCCATTAGGCTCTGTGCTGGAGGTGGATGTGTAAGGATGAGAAGAAGTAAGCCATGATCCTGATCTGAAATGTGTTTGCAATTTCATAAGGGTGTTACATGAAGATATAAAGGGCAGTAGTGTGTGAGGAGTATTACTTTATTTTTGACAGACTGTCTTGACACCAAGTCCAACAGGCCCATTATAAATCCATATGATCCGACTTCAGTGAGGTCCTTCCTCCCTGCTTTCTTCTCATAGTCACCACTTTTTCCTTTATATTGTTGAAATCTTATCTGTCCCATCCTTTCCATTCCCTCCTCTTATAACAGATTCCCAACTAATCTCATTTTTTCTAGTCTTCCCCTTTACTGTGTTGCCAGATCAATCTTCCTGAAGCCCAGCTCTGATCAACCACTCTCCTGCCTAAAAGGTATTTACTGAAATGGTTCCCATTGTCTATAAAATAAGTAGCACTCTTTGGCCAACATCTTCTCTAAGCCTATCTTACCAGCCTCCATTCTCACTACTGCCTGGGACTTTATTTAGGCTCCAGGAAAATCTGGTTTACACATTAAGAGTCTGGAAACTCGAGACAAAACTTGACCAAGGAATTCAGTCTGGGGTCTCATAGGTAATGCAGCTCAGATAATACAAAACCTAAAGGCAGAGAGTACTTCCAAGGTAGCATGTTCAATAATCCATATATGAAATGATAAAGACTACAAATACTACTCAGAGTGATTGCAGAGTGAATGGAAAGAAACGGATGGAACAAATCATTACAAAGGAAGAATGAAAGAATTAGGAAAACATTGTGACTCATGAGGAAAACTGCCAACCAGGCCCAAATGGCCCATCGATGACTAAAGGAGAGGGAAGAATCAACAGTTCTTTCCACTGTTCACTTATAAAGACTACTATTTTCAGAGATTAGTATTATAGCTGAGTCTTTTCCTCCACATTCTATGGAAACACTATTTGTTAATACTGGCTTGTCAGCATAGAAAAAAAGGAACCTCAAGTATTTACACATTCGTATCTCAACTACTTGAATATTTTCAGCCTGACTCTAAGGTCATCAAATTACTCTTTTGTTTTAGATTTTAAAACCAAGTTTTCTAAAAAGTGAAAACCAATTGAAAAAAAATGTCTACAACACCCATGAGTGGGTCAGCTATAAGCACAACTAAACAATTATGCAAGACAAATGGGTCACACTTGACATCCATTGACCCAAAAAGATACAGGGTAGAAACAACAGCCTGCCATCAGGGCAGCACCAGACATTCCTTTCTGTGGGAGCCTCGCAGTAGTCCCTGTAGCAGACCACACAGCCTCCAGCTGTTACTCTCTTTGGCCATGGGGTGCTGGCTCAGGGGTGAGGGGAATAGACTCACCTTGAGCAGATACACAAGTTATCCTGCCTTTAACATGTTACATTCTACAGAAGCCACTACCTCATGTAACAATTCCATAGGCATGGCTTCTAGGGTCCCTGCTGTAAGGGACATGCTCAATTATAAGAGCTACCTACCAGCTTCAGGGAAGATCAAAGTTATGGTATTTACAGTCTATTATCTCCTAATCCAGATGCAGTTTGCCAATTAGAAGTGATTTTCTACCATAGGCAAATGCCGCCTAGCAACCACCCACTTAGAGTGGATGCGATGGTATGCTTCCCAGAACCCCTTTGAGTTATATGGCACTCATTTCCTGAGCTATGCCAGTGTTGGCAGTTAATAGCTTTAACTGAGGCGCTCTCTATGAATTGCTCTCAGCCAAAAAATGTTATCTTGCCTAAAGTTACAATCCCACTTCTGAGGCAACTTATATCCAAAGGCTGGTCGAGATGGTGTGGATTTATAAAGGCCCTATGTCTTGCTCTAGGCAGGACATCTCTGAAGAGCCATCCCAGATCCAGAGATCATCTTAGATTCGGATGAGGCCTTTATTGTAGCTATATTGCAATTCAGCTGCTTCTTCCAAAAACAATTTTTTTTCTTCACTCCCCTATAGGTACCGATCCCAAGAGAACTTCCCAGAAAACTTCCTGCATGCAACTTCAGAATCTGTTACCTAGGAAACCCAACTGAAGATACCACCTTATCAGGCTTCCAGGGACATACAGCTAGAAAGTTAACTGAAGGTCAGAGTCTCATGCAGATGGAGAAAGGATTTTGCTAATCTTTGACCCACAATATATTACAAGAAATATATGGCAAGTATTTATAGCCGTTTCCATGTATTAATACTCTGCCTATGTTTAAAACTACTGCAAAATATTATCGTCTGAAGTTTATCTGTCAGCTCTACTGTTAGCTATGGTAGCTTAAATTGAATCCTGTATTATTTCAATGGTTCTTCTCTATCCTGCTATTTCTTTAATCTGCCATGCCACTTCTCCTTCCTTCTAGAATATAAGCAATTTGAAGGTAGATATTCTTTCTGATTCAAACTATGAATGCAAGACATGCTACAGGCATTTAAAAAATGCTAGGGCTATTGACAAACATACTGTTGACAAAATATGAAGTGTGTTTCAAAAACCAAGACAAAGAAGTATATAAACTCCATTTCAAGAATCTAGTTTCTAATAACCTGGAATGTGGCAAATGATTGATGCTCATAGAACAATGTTCATCACTGTCTCACTTATAAAGGTAAACATCTGGATAAAGCTGAAATGTCTAAGAATGCAGAAATAAATATTTAAGTAAATTATAGCTTATCTGTCTAAGGACATATTATGTAGCTATTCAATGAGTTTATACAGTAATACATGCAGTTCAACTAGTTTTATATGTGGTACAATTTTCACTATGTAGAAATGCTTGAAAGAGACTAGAAGGAATAAAATAAAAATATTATATAAGTAGCTGAGCTGCTTATGGATGGTGGGGTTTTGCATATTTTCTATTTTTAGCTTCTTTATGTTTTTTTTGAACTTTCTGAAATTTCTACAAAGTGTATGCTATTTATAATACATAAACAAAAAAAACAACAACTGAATGATTACGGCTGCCTTCTTAGGGACAATCGGCATCTGAGCTGGGTCTTACACCTTCATATCTTAACACATTCTAGTATCTGGTCTCAACCCACAGCATATTTACAAGCAGAAAATCAAAGGTCTTGTTTCAAATAGGCTTAAAAATAAGAATTGAGAGCTGAAAGTTTGATAATAACTGAAGAAACAGAAAATCCAAAACAATTAGAAGAGCACAGGCAACGTAGAAGTTTGGGACTACTGTTACTGAGCAACATGAGAGCAGTATGGCAGTGACAGCAGGTAATTGACAGGAGCAACAGTGATCCTGAATCATCAAAACAAAGTTAATGATGCTATGTGAATTCCATTTTTTGAAGGACTAGTGACATTCAATTAAATAATCTTATTCAAAATATTATTTAAAAAAATTGGTGATAAAGGAAATAAACCTTAGTTATAAAAACTTAGCTTTCATTATATGACTATTTCCCAAGGCTTTCACAAAATCACGGTTTCTTAATATTCAGTGTTCAAGAGAGACAGATCCCCAACATTTTAAAATGTGGCAAATTCTGCGAAATATTTACTCCCTCCTACAATAGTTAAGCATAATAATGTAGAACAGGAATGAACACACCTGAAATAGTTTTTAATATATATTTCTGACATATTACATTACTAAAATCCCAGTTTTATAATTGAGGAGATGTTGTTCCATGGCAAGTTTGTGTCATTCCAATGTGCAGCCTACGCTGTGTCCACACTCATTATATATTTATAAACCATAATCCAGAGGGCGTATATTACCGGCAGTGTATTTTGAGACTAAACAGATTTCAATAGGAAAGGCTTTCTAATATGCCTCAATTACAGAAATGCAAACATACTAAATCTACTCTACAGGTTTCTCCATGAATTTCACATTAGAATGCATTTTGTATTGAGTAACTTCAAGCTGTATGATTTTATAATATGCGAATGCACAAAGTGCATGAAAAGAAGTAAATCCATTAATTAGGGATTGCTGGTTTTAGAATGCATAGGATATTTACACTGTGGAATTCGGCTACATTCAGAGGACAGGTTGAATTTCCTGATGTACTCTTGCCATCATTAATCGTTAAATGCCAAATAGAAGTGATGCAGTAACCAAAGCCTTATCAACTATGCCAGATTCTACTACCTACGCATTGCAAGGTCTGCATTTATGATGGACTACCTGAGCTGATAACACATGGAATTATCTAAACAACATTTGCATATTTGTGTAATTATTTTCTAAGGTTAATTAGCTCCTGTAAAGCATTTCGCCCTTTGAGACTGCTTACAGTGACAGGTTCACATATTTTCTGAATCACTGCCAAATTTGACAGATTTTTTTTCCTTTAGCTAACCTGTTGCTACAAAGTTATAAAGTAAGTGCACCTATGATTTATACTTCAAACTTATAATTGATTTTAGGACAAGTAAAATGAAAATTTAATAAATTCAAAGGTTTTTAAAATGCCCAATTTTAAAATCAAAACTTAAAAATTATTTTACTTTACATAAATCTCTCAGTGATGATATTGGTAAGCATATTTTCTAAAAAATTTCCTTATGAATAATAAAATCTATTTTTTTACTTTAAACGAACACATACTTATGCCACTAATTTCAGTTGTGTTACATATCTCACACACACACACACACACACACACACACACACACACACTCTCTCTGTCTCTCTCTCTCTCTCTCTCCACTCCACACCAGCTGCCCTTAGTACAACTACTGATTTGCTATTTACACTGAAGGTATCTACTGCAGAAAGAACACTAATATAAAATCTATACTATACTTTATGACAAAATTTACAAATCAAAGTTATTTCTTTTACAAAACTAAGACTTTTCATTAGGTAAAATACAGCTCAATAAAATCCCAATGGGGGGCAGATATCCAAGTCACATGGGCTTATGAGGATGCAAAAATCTAAGTTACCATCTTCCACCCAACCAATCCACAGGTATAAGATGAAAGAAAATTTATATTTTTAGGAAATTGCCAGTAGGGTACGCTTCCAGAAGAAATAAAACACAAATACCATTTGGCCCTAATCCAGAAAACATACACTGGGATATTTATGCTTTAGCTTTAAACTTTTAGGTTATTCTGTTATTTAACTCCTTTGTACATGAACAAAGTATAACGTGTACATTAGTATAGAGCAAAACATAACTGTTTATAAGAACAATTATGCATAAAACATTTTATAGTGTCACATGGGATGAAATTTTATTTTAGTTCAGTTAAGTAAATTAGATTAAAAATGTGTCTTCATTTTGGCATATTTTAAATGAGTTATGTTTTTAAAAGTGTATGCATTTGTGTTTAATGATTAAAGGACTAGGAGTATATATGAATGCATAAAAACTGATAGTATAACATATATATAATGAAAAAAAGTAAAAAATAAAGAACCATTATATATTAAATTGAACCATATGAAGTTACCAATATTAGGCATTTTTTACTTTAAAAATGGCAATTTCATATGGTTTAACATTAAACATAATAAAAAACAGACAAAATAATTTATAAACTAAAGATATCTTGAAACTATAATGTTTTTCCTACGTTTTAGGTGTCAAAATATTATTGACAGCCATCAATCTTGAAGACAGATTCAAGGCTACATTACTTGTCAATATGGTTATGTTAATAAATTATAAATGGTTATGAATAGAACACATTCATAATGAATATAACTGATAGAGGGTCAGTATTCAGATCCATATTAAACATATTTGAACTTCAGATATTTCAAGGGTTCCCAACTCCCCATTATCTGTTCTTCCTCCAGTCTTTCTCATCTTTTTTAAAAAAATTTTATTAACTTTATTGGGGTGTCATTGGTTAGTAAAATTATACAGGTTTCAAGTGTACATTGCTATAATACGTCATCTATATATTGCATTATGTGTTCACCATCCAGAGTCAGCTCTCCTTCCATCAACATATATTTGACCTCCTTTACCCTCATCTACAAACTCCCACCTCCCCACCCGACTCACCCTCTGGTAACCACTAAACTGTTGTCTGTGTCTATTATTCTTTCTCATCTTGTTAAGTGGTACTTCCACCCATTCAGTTGTTCAAGCAAAACATCTGGAAGTCATCCTTGACATCTTCCTCTTCCTCTATCTCTTACATTTATCCAACTTAATTTATCCTCCAAAATATTTCTGGAATCTGTAAATTTCCCCTTGCTTTCCACTCTTACTATTGCAGCCTAAGCTATCACCATATCCTGCCTAGGAAACGAACCACTTGAACTGGCTACATGCTTTCTGTAATTTAATCTTTAAAATGACTTTATGACATAGATACATGAAATATCCCAATTTACAGAGATTAATTAATTTGCTCAATGTCAAATATAGCTTGCCAGATTGCAAGCTAGTCTGTCTGATTCTAGCATCTGAACCTCTAGGCTATACTAGCTACTGTTTTAAATCATGTGTGTCAAAGTCTTAACAAATGGCTGTGATATTGGGCTGAAATAACATTGTCTTTTTATCTGTTTGAATATAAAGTTTAAACAACAATTAACTAACAAGAAGTAGTAAAAAAAATGGACAACCAAATAATTATGGCCCATTATTTACAGAAATGGTGCCAAATGCTTTGTTGATTGGGCCATAATTGCCACAAAATGGGTATAACATGGAATGGGAGGCAGACAGAGATGGGTGGGATTCTTAAGATTCCAAAACTATGCTTCTGAGCATTTCCAACAAAGTAAACACTGATGATCCTATTTACTTTCATAAAATTTAGGCTTTCTCACCTTAGTGCAATCTACAATGCAATCATAATAATGCTTCTATAGCACATGCTAAGGCAGACACAGAGCAAATACTTCATAGATTGTAACTCAATTAATCCTGAAAACAACCCTATGAAGTAGGTACTACTATTTTCCCCATAATCAGATGAACAGGCAAAGAGGATGATCAAGAAACTTACTCAAGAAAATTGTTAGCATATGGCAGAGCCAGAACTCAAACTTAGGTTGTCCGATTCCATATCTGTAACCTTAATTACTTTATACACGTACTGCCTTGTTAAAACACATTTAAACATCCTTCCCTGTATGTAAACATAACCAAGGTTGCTGCTCTTTGTAGCAATGAACCAAACCGCTAAGAGTCTTGAAGAAAAAGGAACAAGAGTTTTGCTTTTATAGGTAGCAGGTACTGTGGGCCAGGTTCACATGAAAAAAGACTTACTTTGAGAAAGGAAGCAGCTTGTTTCCTGAAAGTTAAACGTACCATTTTTTAGGAATATATACAATAGCGATTGTAGTTTTGCTGTACCCCAAATCTTCACCCCCATAAGACTGAAGCACTCAATCCTCCATCTGCTATGAGTGTTGATGGCTGGTAGCTCTTGCAAGCAAAGGACCCCCAACCCCCTCTCTCTTGTTATTGATTTCAGGGGCAGGGGAAGAGAACCACCATGCCCATGATTGTGCTTCTTTCTTGGAGGGTAACAGCTTCCAATGACTGGTTAGTGCTAGGGAAAAGTTCCTGCCTCCCCTGTCCCAATTTGGAAGAACCTTGTAGGACTAGCTGTGCTCCCTGTGAGGGCCAACGGTGATTTCCTTCACTTCCCTACAGGTGTTTATCCTGAGAATAGTCCCCAGTAAACCTCCTACGTGCTAATCTCTCCTGCAGTCTGCTTCTCAGGGAATCTGACCTGTAACACCTGGTTCCAGTGAGTGGTCTGAAAAAGCTGACTCTAAGGTAGAAATTTTGGAGCTGCATCACCTACCCACCAGCTGGCTGGCAATAAGACCTCAATGCCAGCAGTAGGTGGAGCACCGATAAACCCTTGTGCGCAACAGCACTGTAAATGTCACACACTTCCACCAGTGATGAAAATGTAGTGTACCCTGGTGGAAAGGAATACACTAGCAGGTACATGTATTGGCACTGAAAAGTATATCATTATAGGGACTATGGAATTAGATGGCTGTTTCTAAAGACAGTAGATGCTTTGGAGAAAGACAATGAAAGGCGAGAGTGATTCATCAGCACACGACTAAGGGTGAAAGCTGGAAAGCTTTAGTAGCATATGAAGAGGCTCTCATCTCCTGCAGCAGGAGGACAGAAGAACCTAAGGACCAGGCCCAGTGCTTTAAAAGAAGTTCCAGAGAAAGTTTCTTAGCTCTGGTATGTCAGCAATGTGGAGCTAGGGCTCTGATTTGGAAGGAGTGGGAACCCGATACATAGGGTGGGGGCTTCTGGGTCATTTAAGATCCTAGATTCCCCTGAACTTTAAGGGCCTGCAGAAGTAGCTCATGGCTCCCAGTTAAAAGCTAGTGCTCTCCCCAAGATGGAAGATGATGAAGAAGCCGCTGCCTTTACAAGACATGTGCTTCCTGCACCCCCACTCACACCTCCACTTTTGTCTCTAGCCCAATAACAAGGATTAAGGCACAATATAACCCAGCCAGGGAAGGGCTGGGCCTCTTAATGTAGCAAAAGGACTATACTGGAAGAGTTGCAGGGCTTGGCCAATACTTACAGGCAGGGGCAAGGAGGTCATATGGGGCTGAATTTGGAAGGTGCCCGATCAAGGAGGGTAGAACATAAGTTGGCTAAGAGAGCGTTTATTGATATATCAGTATTCTCTCAGGATGCAGGATTTAACACCTAAATTTTCTATTGCTGTAGTAACATATCACCACAAACTCAGAGGCCTCAGAAACACAAATTTATTATCTTATGGTTCTGTATATTAGAAGTCTGACTTGGGTCTTACTGGGCTAAAATCAAGGTGTCCTTTCTGGAGGCTCTAAGGGAAATTCCATTTCCTTGCCTTTTCTGTCTTTCAGAGGTCGCCCCCTTGGCTTCCGGCTCCCTTCCTCCATCTCAAAACCAGCAGCCTTGCATTTTTCTGACTGTTCTTCCATAGTCACACTTCCCTCTCTGACTCTCAGGTCAGCCTCTCTCTTCTACTTTTAAGGACCCTTGTGATTACATTGGACCCACCCAGGTAATCTCCCTATTTTAAGGTCCTTAATCTTAATCACATCTACAAAATTCTTCTGCTACGTAAAATAACACACTCATGTGGGCGTGTTTGGAGGACACTGTTCTGCCCACCACAACATCCTCACACGGACTCTGGGAGATGGTGAAATTCCTTGCTAGGGTCATGCTTAGAAGCCTGACGAAAGTAATGATTTACACTAAGTGAAGATCTTTGTATCACATGTTATCACTCACCAGGGAGTGTCCATCACAGAAGAGGCCATCAACAACCAAGACGACAGGAAGACTCAGCAAGTTTACTCTGTCAGACTCTTTCTGGCTACCTCAGTGCTGGCAAAATTAGTGCATGAATGGAGAAACCAGAGTAGCCAGGAAAGAGACGATGCATAGGCCCACAAGCTGCACACATTTCACTCAGCAAAGCTGATCTAGCTTCTGCCATTTAATGAATGCTTCAGTAGAACAGCAGAGTGAGAAGCAAAAGAAACACCTTTGGAACACGTGTGTGCGTGTGTGTGTTGGGGAAGGGGTAAGGTTAGAAGGCTATTTTATAACCCTAAAGGTAATTAGAATTTTGATAGCACACTGAAAACATGCCAAACATTTCAGACAGTTCAGTCTAGAACATTCTCTAGAAAAAATGGTATAGTCAGAAGCTAAGTATGTCTCATAGTATCTGTATCTGAATCTAAAGCTACAATTGTAATATAGCAAAAACTCATACACAGACAGACGCTGGGTCATCAAAAAAAGGTTAAATTATTTTCAGTATGCTCTAAGAAAGTAAGGCATTACATAGCACATTTCATAGAAATTGCGGGGGGAGGAGGAATTGAGGTAATCCTCAAGGAAGCAGGTATTTTTTTGGGGATCTTGGGGACTTTTGTGTAGGCAGGATAATTATTGTCAGGCATCAATGGATCACATATAAATGCTTATGACTTGATATCCCTGCTTTGTGAAACACTCATTGACTAGCCGGAAAGATTATTGACGATTGCCAGAAACAACATATTCTCTCTCTGTCTCCCTCCCTCTGTCTCTCTGTCTCTGTCTCTGTTTGCACATGGGAGGTTAACCTGGGAGATGTCTAAAATCATAACTTGTTCTGATAGCATAGAGCAAAAACTTTGGGAACAGAGAGTCAGAGTTGCTACCCTGTAGGGAGGTTGAACAGATGCAAATTAAGAAGACTGGCAAGCAGCATATAATAGCTGTTTAATTTTTGTCAGGATATAGTACAAAGATGTAAATAAGTTATTCATATACTTGAAATAACTATTTCCTTTCTCATAAACGAACATCTTAAAATATCTTAAAACACACTAATAAAATTCCCAGGAATAAGACTGTTGGATTGAAAGGTTTATGTACTTTTCATTTTATGTTATTAGATTGCTCTCTTACTTCCTATCATGCTAGTGAGAGCAGCCTTTTCTTTACATCTAGTCATCAACAGGTATTATAGATGCTTCAAATTTTTATCAATTAATTTTAACTGTCAATTAACAGTTGTGAATATAAGTACTTTGACATGCATTTCTTTGTTAGTGGAGATGCTAGGCAATTATTTACTATAATAAAACCACTGTTTAGCACAATATGCTTTTCCATGAAGTTCTGTCTATGTGTAGAAGTATAATGAAATAATTTAACTTAAAAAAAACAACAAACTTTTAAACTTGTCCCAATTAGTGCCAAAAATTTAATAAAAAGCATGCATTTTAGAATGTTTCTATCCTAAGAAAAGTTTTTTACGTGCTGCAAACCTAGATTTCTCACCATCTAAACAATTAAACTGAAAATTTAACATATTTTGGTAAAACAAATTTGTATATTTTATCAGCAGTTCTGATTTTAAAACAGGGGCAAATGTTGCCTTTGTTGTTGTCCATCATAAAACCCAAGCAAAGAAAACAACTTTACCATGCTATTGTTAATATTTCCTACGTATAACAAATATATTCTTATTTACTTAATAAGCAAAATATATTTTAAAAATTGTATTTATTTTTACCTATTGAAAACTGCATACATTAAAATATAAAATTCTTAATACAAAAATAAGGGCAGGGACTATATTTTATTATTACTAATTATTACAGTAATAATAGAGCTAACATTTGTCAGGTGGTTACTACTACTTACCATCTTCTGATCAAGGACCTTCCATGTATTAACTCATGAATCCTCACAATAACACTATGAGGTAGGTACTGTTATGATTCCCACTGCATGTATAAGGCACAGAGAGATTCAGTACCTTTTTCAAGTTCAAACAGCTAATTAGTGCAATTCAGGATTAGAGCACAGGGAGACTGAGCTGAAAATCCCTACTTTTATCCCCTGTGCTCCCTACCTGTCCCTCTGCTCTTTCCCTCCTCCACAGTACCTTGCAAATTGACCTGTACAAAGGCCTTCAGTTTTAACTTGCACATAAATGCTTTAGTAAGAAGTGTAATTTAAACAATCAGAAGACTTTTCTCAAAGAATTATAGGACATTTATTTAACTTGACAAAATCATTGAAACGAAAATAAAATATCCAAATATTTAAAAAAAAGAGATCAACTTGTGCATTTAATAAAGGGATTCTGGAATTTCTAGCTTGCTTCATTTTTTTGAGACTAAAATATTATTTCCTTTTTCTCTCTGACATCACTAATCAAACCACAAATGCTTTCTCTGTATAATATATAATTATTTGAGACTAAACTCACAAGTGGGGATTTTGAAAATTGGAACTATATCATGCACTAAAGTATGACTAAGTAGCAGATTATTATTATATAAAATTTTAAACTGAAAAGATGAACGATAAAGTAAAACTGTAGTCAGTTTAGCAAACCAGGCAATCTCAATTTTAGGACCACAGAACAAAGGGCTTCCAAGAATTCTCATATACTATAAATATTTTCAGGACTAGACTGTCACATGGTGACCTTGCTAGTGTCTAACTCCTTTAACAGTATTTGGAAGTGCATTGTTTCAAATCAATAACTAATTAACAAAGTACAAAAGAAGTTGCACTGTTTCCTTAGCTCCTTGTTAAAAATGGCTTTTGGCAGCACATGGGCAGAAAGGTCGCTTTTATGACATCTCCAGGAGCCTTTCACCACCCTGCCTCTGTCAGATTAAATTACTTTTAGCAATTAATTGTCATAAGTTAAAACAGAAGCACATTTGTTACAGCAGGCTGTCATAATGACATGGTGAGTAGTTGTTTTGATATGAATTTCTTCCACTGACCTTCTATCATATCTTAATTTTTGTGGTTGACCTAACTGGAAGATTGGGAGCACATCTTAACTCAGAAAGCACAGGGCAAACCTTGGGGGTCTCGGGACGAGACACCAACAAATAATTGAAAAAAAATTTCCACAGATACTTTGAAAAGCAGAGGTTAAGAAACAAAGGGATGTATAAATTGAAAATTAAACTTAAAACAAGTTTAGTTTTAATTAACACAAAAATACACAATGTAAGAAAAATGAAATTCTCTATTGACTTTATAAACATGGAGTTATGCGATCATCGTCACATTGTACCAAAGGGAAATACATAGAAATAGAATGTTACAAGAAAATAGTAAATATTTTTAAAAGGTAAATTTGAATAAGTATATTATACAAATACATGATCTATATCTTCCACTTGATAAACATGCTCCATAACTGTATAAAATCTGTTAATAATTCCTTATCAAATAATGTTCTTTATAAATCTATATTAGAATAGAACATAAAAACCTCTCTTAATTGAGGACTATAATACAGTAATAATAGGTCACATAGTATTTTGAACAGTGAATGACATATGCAAATTTTTGTCCCAAAGGTAAAATATTTTTATATTTCATTTTTTCCTATTGCTATAAAACTGCTACATTCTTTAGCTATTTTAAAATTTAAAAGAACTTCAATGAAAATGAAAAAATGCTAGGTGAAAACTAGGCCAGCTCAAAAGTACAAGGAAAATGAAAGGCATGACATTTTCAAGAAATCCTAAACCCATGAAAACAGTGATAACAATAGCTAACATTTTTCAAGTGCTTACTCTGAATTAGATATTGTACTAAATGCTTAATATGTTCTAATTCACTTAATCTTCATGATACCCTGGGCAGTAGCTACCATTATCTCCTTTTTGCAGATAAGGTAACTAATACTTAGAGAGTTTAAGTCAATTGCCTCACATAATACAGCTAGTGGAGTTTCTTTGACTTCAGATCCCATAATCTTAAATTAACCCTACAGTACTTTTTATATATGTATACACACTTACACATATGTGCTATTTAAACCTCTGTAACATTATAGAATCAGTTACTAGTTTGTACTACACACACACACACACATGTATGTGTGTATAAATCTAAGAACAACCAACTCTTTCTAGTTGTAAAAATAGACTTAGGCCTGAAACTGACCTTCAGTCCTTCCAGTTCACATTATACAGTGAGGAAAAAGTCACAGTTGTTTATCTGACTTATATCTGGAGAGCAGGAGGAACTGTAACCAGAGCTTCCAGTGAAAGTGGGAGGGGCCAAAGGATATCTAGCAAGATGTGGGCCTGTGTGAAGTGGGGAGTAATGGACCCACTAAAATACCTGATGGGATCCTTCCTGTGAGCAGGTGCTATTAGCAGCTGAGGGCCTGTAGACACTTGAGGGCCAGGGAAGCTTCCTTCCCCTGCTTTGATCAGGTCACTTGAGTCATCTGCTCTACAGAATTGACAATGAGCAGTTAAGTTTTTATATTCTTAATCTATATGACAGAACTTATATGCTTTGCCTCAATCTATTGTTATCTTTCCGAAACTTACCATAAACCTTGTGACAACTATGATATAAAAATTAAAATTTCAGCTGTTTTTGGAATGTCTGATTACCATTCTTTGCAAATACGCTATATAGTATTGCGTTGTTGGAAAAGTCATGACCTGTGTTTGTGACCGATGGCACTAATTCATTTTTGGAAATATTAGAGTCACTTGCATCTATGTTACTGCTATGTCATTTGACAGCAGACAGTTCTAGCTTCATTCTAAAAAAAATTGAGCGATTTGGTTGAGTTTTGGAGATTTTACAACAAGTTGAAGATGGAAGACCAAACTGCATTTTTGCCATATTTTACTGTTTTACTCCCATAAAGGGAAGAATGTGCATCAAGCTTGTGAAAAGTTGCATAGAGTTTACGGTGACAATGCTCTACAAGAATGTCAGTGCCAAAGATGGTTCACGATATTCTGTGCTGGTGATTTTGACCTCAATGATGCTCCTCGGTCAGGGAGGCCCACTGAGGTTGATGACGACAAAATAAAGGCATTGGTCGAGTCAAACCCACGTGACACATGAGAGATTGCAGAAACATTGACCATCCATCATTCAAGCATTCACAACCACCTGAAGAAGCTGGGATATGTAAGTAAGCTCGATATTTGGGTTCCTCATGAACTCAAAGTTGTTCATGCGATGGTGTGTATAAACATCTGCAGTATACTCATTAAATGTGAGGAAAATGATCCTTTTTTGAAACGACTGATAACTGGTGATGAGAAATGGATTGTTTACAACAATGTGGTGTGCAAATGGTCTTGGTCTTGATGTGATGATTCACCTCAAACAACATCGAAAGCAGACATTCATCAGAGGAAGGTTATGCTCTCAGTGTGGTGGGATTTTAAAGGAGTGGTGTTTTTCGAGCTTCTACCAAGGAACCAAACAATCAGTTCAAATGTGTACTGTTGGCAATTGGACAGTTTGAACGAATCCATCATCCAGGAACGTCCAGAGCTTGTAATTGTAAAGGAGTTGCGTTCCATTGTGACAACGCAAGACCACACACAAGTTTGATCACCTGTCAAAAATTATTGGAGCTTGGATAGGTTGTGTTGCCACACCCACCATACTCGCCTGACCTTGCGCCGTAAGACTTCCACTTGTTTTGCCCTCCTCAAAACTCCTTGTATGATATAAGGTTCAATTCAGAAGATGCTGTAAATCAGCACCTTGTTCAGTTTTTCGCAAATAAAGACAGGTCCTTCTATGAATGAGCATTATGAAGCTCACTAAAAGATGACAAAAGGTTATTGAACAAAGTGGGCAATATATAATTGATTGATCTTTATTCTTTATATAAATGACCTTTGAAAAACATAGGAAAAATACGTGATGACTTTTCCGACAACCCAATAGAATGGGCAAGATTAATATCATATGTGTGTGTGTGTGTGTGTGTGTGTGTGTGTGTGTGTGTGTGTATTTATTTATTTATTTATCATTTGGAGTCAATGTAAACTTTATTTTCAGAAGTATAAACTCACTTTACTAATTAACTGGGTCAAATGTTCCCTCTAGATAGGTGTTGTGATGGCAACTGCACAGTGGTAGAAAAGTTTCCATTTAAATAATTTTATTTTCCAATGTTTACAACACATTTTCTATTCTTTTCTTTTCTTTTTTTAGCTGAGCCATCCTGCCACCTGTTGGCAGCTCAGCGGCTGCTCAGCCTGGGCTGGGACTCGAGCCACTGTTGCTCAGAGCTCAAACTCTTGAGCGAGCTCTTAACCAACTGAGCCACTTGGCCGGCTACAACACATTTTCTAAATTAAATCATTATGTACATATTATATTCATTGTGTTAGTGGTTAAATATTAGGAATTCTAAGTCTTTAAGGTACTTTATTCCTCACGAGTATATTCTGCAGCATTGAAAGATTAACACTAAAGGCAAGGTAGAATGCACTGATTTTGTCAGATGATCTCAGTTAAATGTTTTTATGTTTCAGAGAGTGTTCCAGACAGAATATAATTGACTGATAAAATATAACCTGGGATCCTTTTCCATTCATTGAAACCAGTGGAAACTTAGTAAAGTAGCAAATTTTGAGGATGGAGAAGATTATTTACAGAAGAATTATTTCATTATTTCATGGAATCATACAAGTTTAGAAATTATGGCCTCCCACTTATTTGCATACCTATCCAGTTTACAAGGGAAAAACCAGCCCCAGAGCTAAAAAATGACTTATTCTCTCTGGTCACTGTAGTAATTTCATTGGTTAAAATTTTAGTTCTCACAAAGGTATGAACACTAACACACCTTACATTGCATGAGTTTCATAAATCTTCCAAGTGACTTCAACTACCTCACTTCTTGATTCTCATTACAACCCAATGGGGTAGACAGGTTCTGGGAGACCTCGTATATTCCTTCCTTTTCTTTAACCCTCATCCAATCAATTAGCTCATCCTGCCCACTGACCATCCTAAAACTATTTCTACATTGACACACAAACTACTTTAAAATCCATCATCTGTTTCAATTACCTAGGAAGTAAAATTAAGCATATATATGTATCGGGAAATGACAGCATAAAAAGACTGGCAGTGAGAGCTGAGTTAGTTACACAGATTATTATGAAGCCAAATATTTGTTATAAATATAATGAGCTAATTGCGGCAAATGTAAAAGGATTATTCTAGGAAAAGAAACATCATAATGTTAAAAATTATAATCCCTGTAACCTAACATTATGTTAATAATGATAGAGATGGGGGAAGGGAGAGGAAAAATAGGAGAGGAGCGAGAAGAGATTGTTGTGGTGGTAGTATTATACTAAGTTAGCTAAATTCTAACCTCAAATTGGTGTGTAAGGAAGAGGAGGATTGAAAAATAAAGTGAGGACTATTACTATGTTGAGGCACTTCCAGCTACTAAATGTAGAATGAACTCTCAAGAATTACATTAGAATGGCATTGGCAAGTGTAGACAGACCTTTGAAAGGAATAGAATGACATCCAGAAACAAAGGCAAGATGTAAGAATTCAATTTATGTTAAAAGTAGCACTTCAAATCAGTGGGAAAAGAATGGATTTTTTTAAATTAAAGTTTATTGAGGTGACAATGGTTAGTAGAGTTACAAAGGTTTCAAGTATACAATTCTGGAATATATCATCTATATATCACATTGTGTGTTCACCACCCAGAGTCAGTTTTCCTTCCATCACCATATATTTGATCCTGTTTTGTTAGGACAACTGATTAACTGTTTGGAAAAAAATTTAAAGGAGATTTATCCACATAATAAACACATAAACAAATTTCTAGTGGATAGAATACTTAAATATCATTGAAGAAAAGATGGTCTCTTGAATATAAAGGGTCAGGATAATTATCAACATGGAAAAAATGAAATTGGATTCATACTTCACTCCAAACATAAAAATCAATTCCAGATAGATTATGAACCTAAATGTGAAAGGAAAAATTCTCAAGCACATGAAAGAAAATACAGAAGAATATATTTGCAACCTTGGAGTAGAAAAAGACTTTTTAAACAAGACATTAAAGGATACAGAATAAAGACTGATAAATTTTAACATATTAAAAATAATAATGTTCTCAAAAGATTTAAAAAGATTGCAAAGACAAAGCAAAGAGTGGATGAGTAGTTTCAATATGCAAATAAAATCTACAAATCAATAAGAAAAGCTAAAGAAATTAACAAAATGAACACAAACAAGCTATTCACAGATAAGGAAACATAGATGGCCAACTCATTATGTAAAGATACATAACCTCACTAGTAATAAGAAAAATACTACTTAAAACCACAAGGAGATACCATATAATAGTCTCCAGATTGACAAAAATTTAAGTCATATAACACAAATCTCTGAGAATGACGTGAAGCAAGAGGGATGGACATACAGCTGATCAGAATAATTCATACAACTACTTTCAGAAATAATTTGTTATTACCCTATGAAGTTAACCCAGTAAGTCTACTCGTATGTAAGAAGGTCTCTTACATATCAACACCAAGAAGCACATATAAGAATGTTCATTAGAAACCCAGACTATCATTCAAGAACTAGAAGACATACTACCAATGTCCATCAATAGTAAAGTGGATAAGTAAATAAATAACATACACAAGTAAAAATGAATTATTGCTAAACATATAAATGGATGTTGTGCAAAATAAGCAAATCCCAGAAATTAAATAAATATGACTAAAACAGAAGCTATATAAAACCAAACAATATAATAAATATTATTTAGGAAAACAAATATACTTAGTAAACTATAATGAAAAGCAAAGGAACATTAATGCAAAATTCCTATTTCTAAGGGGGAAAGACAAGGATGTGACTGGCGGAGGCATGTGTAGGTTTTCTAAGGTACTGGTAAGATTCTACTTCTTAAGTTGCATAGGTACTCTAGTGTTCATCTTATTATTTTTTAAACCTCACATACTTGCTGTATATTTCATAATAAAACATTTAATAGTTAAATGTTAATAAAACTGTAAAAAGACTGGATGAAAACATAAGTGACTGTTGAGCACGGGGCCTGGTACATCTGATGCTGGGATGAGGAATGAAATGTATCAGAGACACTATGTTAAATATTCACTTTTATTTTCTTCACATGTTGTGAACCCAAAGAGAAGAATTTTGTAATATTTATGTTAAAATGAACAAAATAAACAAGTGAATTCCAGCTCTGATATAGAATAAGCAACTAAACAGAAATCACTGTATCTGTTTTGAAAATCAAAATATTCTTTAGGTATTACTTTTTGTAAATAATATTTTTTCTGTGCCTTTGCTTATGCAATTTCTTCTCCTGCAAACACCTTTTTCCTCCCTTTCTCCTCTTTCCTTTCCTGAACTTCTACTATCCTCTTTTAGTTTTGATAACTTAAGACGTATTTCAGGTATCACCTCCTCCAGGGAACTTTCCCTGGATGTTCCACTCTCACCCCCCTACCTAGATTATGTCCCACCTGTGCTTGCAACCCAAGTACTATTTGGAATTTAGTGCATCTCTGTATCATTGCGTCCACACTGTTATTGAGTTCTGATGGTAAGGGTCATGTCTTATTGATCCTCATATCCCAAGTGCCTAGCATAGTGCTGTTCAATAAATATTTGATGAAATGCTTAAGAACTTACTGGTTGAGGTATTTTTTTTAACTTCTCTGAAACATCACTTGGTTAGCAAGCTAACAATTGAACCATAAACTTATCAAGGACAGCTGGTTGAGTCTGATGTGATTGTTTTTGGCAATGAAGTATAAGGTACACCAATCTGCTCAGAGGCCATGGTTTAGTGCTGATGCTATATTTAGTCACATACTTGATGTCAGCCCCTTCTGACTCTATTTCCATATTCCCAATCAAATCAAATCACATTTAAGTCTGTTAATCTGCTAATGTACCCAAGGTAACACAAAACAAAACTAGAGTTAGTACTCAAATCACTGGATTTATACTAGTTACTAAATTTTTCTCATTTAGAAAGAGACATACACTTTGATCACATATATTCTATTTAGATGTAATGGAGAACTTGAAACTAATATATACTAGAATATCTGAATAAAGACAGGCTAACTAATCACATCTTTGCCAGTATTCTTAATCTTAAAATTAAATGTTATCATTTATCACATCTCTAATTTAAAATTTTATCACATAACTAAATATATTTAGTAGTACTTATGCCAGAACAAATTTACCAATGGAAGTCCAATCAAATGTTTCGAGTGTTGGAGCAAGTATCTGTACATTCCTTGTTAATAAGTACGTTAAGTTATATCAGGTTTTAGTAGCAATATTTCAGTCTGAACACTAAGACAGCAGTAGTATTTTCACATCATAACAGTGTCAACAACGTTTCCCTGAAAGTCTTAAGCAACTTACCTGGACAATCTGGGCAACACACCAGAACTTGAATTTACTCCCTTAAGCACAAAAATGAACTAGAGACACCAGTGCATATCAAATGATATTTCTATGACAGAGAACCTTGCTAAACAGACTTTTATTCAAACCCAGAGAATGCAGAAATAAATGAAATATGCACCTTTCTTTTAAATAATTAGATGTCTACTTTGTGAAGTAAATATATGAACTGAAGTAATTCCTAAATTTGGAGAAGTGCTAAAAATTACACTAAATGCAATACACAAGGTGGAAAAAAAAGGCTGTGATTACTTTTGGGTACGTATGTGTGTGTTTATGTGTTAGTGTGCATGGTTATTTTTGCACTGGTGCAGGGGGAAGGAAGGGAGGGTCAGGAAAAGTTTTACAAAGGAGGGGATGTTAAGGTTAGGTAGTATTAGATATAGAACAAGTACTTTGTGAAGAATGCTTTAGAATTTGAACAGAATCTTGTAAAATGTCCAATAATATTAGTTACTTCTCTATAATGTTGCACTTTTAAGTGTTGAATTGGCTATTATGAAAAGAATATTTCATTCCAAATGTCTAAAAACGATTTTTTTTTCCAGAATGGCCAGAGAAATGAGTCCAGAATATCCACTTCCTACTTCCCACCTCTGACTAGTGAGAAAGAGAGAAGTCCCTCGCCACACAGGTTATTACTGTGTGGACAAAGCAACATCTTGGGCAGTAGCTGAACAAAAAGGCAGGCAGACCATCTTCACTACCTAAGAAAGGGCGAATCTGGGTGTGAAGCCAAAGGACACGTGGTAAGGTCAAAAACTGCTCAGAATGGTGGATGGGAAAAAGCCCTGCATAACAGACTGGACTCGATTGGCTCATGTCAGTGGCTTTTTTATAGGATTACTCTGGCCTTGAGAGTGTGCCCTGAACCACACAGGGCAATAAACCTACTCAACAGGCAGAGGAACCATGTTTAGTCCTTTAAATATAGCATTTTCTATGACTAATCTTTCAGAATTTTTGAAATATCTCAGGTCAGCAGGCAACCACTTGCTGCTCAATGGTTGCTATTGTTTCAAGCTATTAACTAGATTTAATACCACTTAAAAGAAAGATGGCACATTCCTTGTTATGTAAATACATTTAAAAATATATTCTTAATTTTTAAAAAAATATTTTCAGTTTTTGTTTCTTATACTCTTCAAAGAAATATTTTCTCTAATCTGGTCACAGGTCACTAGGTTTCATTTTATGGGTTTCCTTATAAGAATGTCAGTTTGCCATACTTGTCAAAAAAATATATAACTCACTCCTTCATTTAACTAATATTTGGATATCCACCATGAGACAGACATTGTGGATACAAAGATGAATATCATAGGGTGAATATCTAATTAAGTATAAGGCAGAAGAACACAAGCAAATAATTCCCAATATAGTGAAAAGTGGGCTAATTAAGGATGAAATGGCATACATATCCTTAGCACAGTGTCTAGCACATAGTAAGCTCTCAAAACAGAGTACCATATACAACAAATCACTGATAATGTACTAGTATAGGACGATCCAAATGAAACAATACATTTTAGCCTATAGATTCAATCACCAAATATGTACTCAGTGCCTACTTTGGGGGCACATCATGACAAAAAAAAGATATCAGTTCTCTCAGAACTTACATTCTAACAGGAGAGAATGCCAATAAACAATATTTCATCAACAAGTAAGTTATATAATAGATTACAAGGGAATAAGTGTTAAAGAAAAAGTAAAAAGTAGAGCTAGGGAAGGGAAACGAGGCGCGGGGGGGGGGCGGGGCAGGGTTGTCATTTTAATTAGGGTGGTGAAATAATGCCTCTGTAAATAAAATACTTAAAGAAGTTCAGGAATTTGGCTCTGGATATATCTGGGGACAGAACATTGTAGGCAGAGGGAGAGCCAGTGCGATGACTGAAAGGCAGCAGTATGCCTGGCATATTCCAAGAACAGCAGGGAGGAGACCAGTGTGATTAGAATGGAAGAAGGAAAGGAAAGCGGGGCAGGAAATGGGATCAGAGGTAAGAAGAGGCAGTTCTCCTATGACCATTGTCTAAGTAAAGCCAAATCTCAAGGTCAAGTCATTGAGTCCACTTCTCCATCCAACAACTTTTTTGAGTGTTATATACGTTCAAAGCAACTTGTTAGGCGCTCCAGGGTACAAAAAGATGACTAACTCAGAATCTTTATAAAAATGAAGCTTACACTATTCCCACAAGGAAATAATTTATATTAAACCTTTTCTAGTAAAAACTCAAGTTGGGGTCATGGGAGAGCGGGAGTGTAAAGAAGGAAGGCATGTACATGGGGATAAGCACAGTTATTTGAAAATTTGAATGGCACCTCCTCACAAATTCTCCTACATAAACTACCTTTTGTAAGATACTTCAACAGTTAACACTAATTTTCAATAGAGCGGGACCTTCACAGAATTCCATGGAGATTAATTTATCATTTTAATCTTTTTTGAAGAAAGTTGATTGACTAGATCTTTTACTAAAACTATTCAAAACACACATAAGAAGGAACTAACAAACATCAACAGTATTTCAAAAATAGCAATTAAAAAACGTGAATACCTGAATAGAAATTAATTTTTTAAAAAGATTTTTATTGGGGAATTGGGGGGTTGGGGGATGGGAACAGTGCTGGGGAATTGGGGGAAGAGGAACAGACAAGTTGCTGTTGTTTTGTAATATGATGATAGTTTTGATGGCTATTCCAGAAAAAGAGTTCCAAAATTGCTTTGAAGGGTGGACTAGGCGCTGGTGTCAGTACATAGCTTCCCAAGGGGAAAGCGATGAGGTGTATCACTATTTCTAGGATAAATTTGCAAACTTAATTGTCCAACTTCATATGTACGTGTGTATATATATTCAATATTTTACATATATGAATATATATATATTTTAAACTATAGCTGATGTTCAATATGATTTCATATTAGTTTCAAGTATACAGCACAGTGGTTACACATCTATGTAATTTATGAAGTCATCCCCCATAAGTCTAGTACCCATTTGACACCATACATACTCACAGATTTTACAACATTATTGATTATATTCCCCATACTGTATTTTCCATCCCTGTGGCTATTTTGTGACTGTCAATTTGTATTTCCTAATCCCTTCACTTTTCTCACCCACCCCCGCTTGATCCCCCTCCCATCTAGCACCATCAGTTTGCTCTCTTTATTTTGAGTCTATTTTTGTTTTGTTTATTTAATCTGTTCTTTAGATTCCACATATAAGTGAGATCATATGGTATTTCTTATTTCACTCAGCATAATATCCTTTGGGTCATCCATGTTGTTGCAAATGGTAAGTTTATTCTTTTTATGGCAGAGCAATACTCCACTGTATAAATAGAGTATCTATAAATGTACCACAATTTCTTCAACCAATCGTCTATTGAAGGGTATTTTGGTTGTTTCCATATCTTGGCTATTGTTAATAGCGCTGCAGTAAACATAGGGGTGCATATATTTTTTCGAATTACTGTTTTGGATTTTTTTGGATAAATACCCAAGAGTAGAATTGCTGGATCATAAGGTAGTTTTATGTTTAATTTTTTGAGGAACTTCTATACTGTTTTCCATAGTGGCTGCACCAATTTACAATCCCACCAACAGTGCACAAGGGTTCCCTTTTCTCCACAGCCTCACGAACATTTGTTATGTTTTGTCTTTTTGATGACAGTCCTTCTAACAGGTGTGAGGTAATACCTCACTGTGGTTTTGATATGCATTTTCCTGATGGTTACTGTGTTGAACATCTTTTCGTATGCCTGTTAGCCATCTGTATGTCTTCCTTGGAAAAATGTCTCTTCAGGTCCTCTGCCCATTTTTTAAATTGGGTTGTTAGTTTTTTTTGGTGTTGAGTTGTATGAGTTTTTTAATAAATTTTGGATATTAACCCCTTATCAAGTGTATCATTGGGAAATATCTTCTCCCATTCAGCAGGATGTCTTTTTGTTTTGTTTCCTTAGCTGTGCAAAAACTTTTTACTTTGATGTAGTCCCTTTTGTTTATTTTTTCTTTTTTCCCTTTGCTCTAGGAAATATCAATAAAAATACTACTAAGGGTAACATCTGAGGGTTTACTTCCTATATGTTCTTCTAGGAATTTCTTGGTTTGGGGGTCTTACATTTAAGTCTTTAATTTATTTTGAGTTTATTTTTGTATATTGCATAAGAAACGTAGCCCAGTTTAATTTTTTTGCATGTATCTGTCCAGGTTTCCTAGCATCATTTATTGAACAGACCATGGGTCGGCAAACTTTTGAGATAGAAGAGCCGCCTGGGGTCAGCAAACTGTGGCTCGCGAACTGTGGCTCTGAAGTAAAATTCAAAATGAAAATAAAACTATCATAGTTTCGTTTATAGAAATTTTAAAGATATTATTCACATAATGGTGATTATTTAAAAATATATTTATGGCTCTCGAATAATTTTTAAATTGTTGTGGGGGACAGTATTGGCTCTTCTAGGGGTCAGCAAACTTTTGAGATGGAACGTACCCAAAGAGTAGCATGTGGCTCATGTGCCACAGTTTGCCGACCCCTGGAATAGACTCTCTTTATCCCAATGTAAATTCTTGCTTCCTTTGCCATGATTAAATGACCATATAGGTATGGATTTATTTCTGGGCTCTCTATTCTGTTTTATTGATCTATGTGTCTGTTTTTGTGCCAATAGCATGCTGTTTTGATTACTATGGTCTTGTAATATAATTTGATACCAGGTAGTGTGATACGTCCAGCTTTGTTCTTCTTTCTCAGGATTGCTGTGGCTATTTGGGGTCTTTCATGGTTCCATATAAATTTTAGAATTACTTGTTCTACTTCTGCGAAAAATGCCATTGGTATTTTGATAGGGATTGCGTTGAATCTACAGTTTGCTTGGGTAGTATGGGCTTTTTAAATATATTAATTCTTATCCATGAGCATGGTATAAGTTTCCATTTATTTGTATGTTCTTTAACATCTCTTTACATTGTCTTATAATTTTCTGAGTATACGTTTTTTACTTCTTGGTTAGATTTTTTCCTAAGTATTTTTTTTATGCAATTGTAAATGGGATTGTTTTCTTAATTTTTCTTTTTGATAGTTTCTATTACTGGTGTATAAAATACAAACAATTTCTGAATATTAATTTTGTATCCTGCTACTTCCTAATACATTTGTCAGTTCTAATAGTTTTTTAGTGGAATCTTTGGGGTTCTCTACATATAGTATCATATCATCTGCAAATAATGACAGTTTTAATTCTTCCTTCCCATCTGGATGTCTTTTATTTCTTTCTCCTGTCTGATTGCTGGGGCTAGGACTTCCAGTTCTGTGTTGAACAGAAGTGGTGAAAATGGGCATCCTTGTCTTCTTCTTTACCTTAAATGCTTTTAGCTTTTCCCCACTGAGTATGATATTAGCTGTGAGTTTGTCATATACGGCATTAATTGTGCTGAGATATGTTCCCTCTATTCCCAGTTTGCTGAGAGTTTTTATCATAAATGGATGTTGGGTTTTGCCGAATGCTTTTTCTGCATCTATTGATATGAGCATGTTATTTTTATTTTTAAAGTTGTTTATGTGGTGTATCATGTTAATTGATTTGCGAATATTGAACCAACCTTGAATACCAGGAATAAACTCCACTTGATTGTAGTATATGATCTTTTTCTTTTTAATGTACTGCTGAATTCGGTTTGCAATTATTTTGTTGAAGATTTTTGCATGTATGTTCATTAGGGCTATTGTTCTATAGTTTTCATTTTCTTTTTGTAGTGTCTTTGTCTGGTATTGGAATGAGAATGATGGTGGCCTCGTAAAATGAAGTTCAGAGCCTTTCCTTCTGAATTTTTTGGAATAATTTGAGAAGAATAGGTGTTAATTATTTTTTGAATGTTTGGTAAAATTCACCTGTGAAGCCATCTGGTCCAGGACTTCTGTTTGTTGGGAGCCTGCTGACTACTCATTTGATTTTGTTCACAGTAATTCATCTGTTCAGATTTTCTGTTTCTTCCTGATTCATACTTGGAAGATTGTATTCTTCTAGGAATTTATCCACTTCTTCCAGATTGTCCAATTTGTGGGCATATCATTGCTCAAAGTATTTTATTTTATTTTTTTGTATTTCTGTGGTGTCCGTTGTCACATCTCTTTCATTTCTGATTTTATTTACCTGGGTCCTCTCTCTTTTTTTTTTCTTAATGAGTCTAGTGAAAGGTTTATCAATTTTGTTTATCTTTAAAAAAAACCAGCTCTTCATTTCATGGATCTGTTGTACCTTTTTTGTAGCCTCTTTGCATTTATTTCTACTATGATCTTTATTATTTCCTTTTTGTACTCAATTTAGGTATTGTCTGACATTCTTTTTCTAGTTCCCTTAGGTGTAAAGTTAGACTGTTTGACATCTTTCTTGTTTTTTGGTAGGCTTGCATTGGCTGTGAATTTCTCTCAAGGGCTGCTTTTGCTGTGTCCCATAGATTTTTGTGTCATTGTTTTCATTTGTCTCAAGGTATCTTTTGATTTCTACCTTGATCTCACTGCTGACCCTTTCATTATTTAGTAGCATGTTACTTAGCCTCCATGTTTGTGAGTTCTTCACATTTTTTCTTGTAATTCATGTCTAGTTTCATTCCATTGTGGTCAGAGAAGATTCTTTTTTTTTAAATTTTTTTATTTTTATTTTTATTTTTTTTAGCTGAGCCATCCTGCTACCTGTTGGCAGCTCAGCGGCTGCTCAGCTTGGGCTGGGACTCAAACCGCTGTTGATCAGAGCTCAAACTCTTGAGCAAGCTCTTAACAACTGAGCCATTCGGCCGGCCCAAAA
>NW_017731602.1:1033918-1060405 GCF_001890085.2 Hipposideros armiger | reverse complement strand
ATCATGCTTATCTATTACAATTCCATTGATTCCATTCCCACTTTCTACTCCATGTCCCGTGACTATATGTATATATAATTACAGTTGACATACAGTATTATTCAACATCATCTTCAGAAATACAGTGCGGTGGTCAGGTCTCTACACCGACGATGAAGTGGTCTCCCCAACAGGACATTAGTCCATCTGGCCCCCTAAGAAATATTTACAACATTATTGATATGATTTCAATCTTCTTAAATTTATTGAGACTTTTTTTGTGTCCTAACATGTGGTCTGTCTTGGAAGATGTTCCATGTGCACTTGAAAATAATGTATTTTCTGCTGCTTTAGGGTGAAATTCTCTAAAAATATCAATTAAATCCACCTGGTCTAATGTGTTATTTAAGGCCTGTTTCCATGTTGATTTTCTGTCTGGAATATCTGTCCCTTGGTGTCAGTGGGATGCTAAAGTCTGCTACTATGATTGTGTTACTGTCAATATCTGCCTTTATGTCAGTCAATATTTATTTCATATATTTAGGTACTCTTCTGTTGGATGGATAGATATTGACTACGGTGATGTCCTCTTCTTGGTTTGATCCTTTTGATATTATGTAATGTCCTTCTTCATCTTTTGCTACAGCCTTCGTTTTAAAGTCTATTCCAGCTTATTTCTCTTTTCCATTTGCATGAATTTTTCTTTTTTCATCCCTTTTCTTTCAGTCTATGTGTATCTTTGGATTTGAGCTGGGTCTCTTGTAGACAGCATATGCATGGGTTTTTATTTCTTCTCGTTCAGCTACCCTATGTCTTTTGATTGGAGCATTTAATTTATTTACATTTAAAGTGATTATTGATAGGTACATAGTTACTGACGTTTTATTATTCATATTTTTTATCTTTGTTATTTGTTTTCTCCTTTCTTCTGCTTCAAGAACTTCTTTTAACATTTCTTGTAATACTGTCTTGGTGGTAATGAATTCCTTTACCTTTTTCTTGGTTCAGGAGCTCTTAATCGCTCCTTCAATTTTCAATAATAATCTTGATGGGTAGAGTAGTCTTGGAAGAAGGCCTTTTTTTTTCTTTTCATTTTTTTGAATAGTTCCTAACATTTCCTTCTGGCCTGCAAAGTTTCAGCTGACAGTCTTATGGGAGCTCCCTTGTAAGTAACCAGTTGTCTTTCTCTTGCTGCTTTTAGGATTCTCTCTTTATCTTTAACCTTTGTAAATCAAATTATAATGTGCCTTGGTGTGGACCTATTTGGGTTCATTTTGTTTGGGACTCTCTGTACTTCCTGGGCTAGATTGTGTATTTTCTTCACCAGGTTAGGGAAGTTTTCAGTCATTATTTCTTCAAATAGGTTCTTGATCTTTTGCTCCCTCTCTTGTTCTGGTACTCCAATGATGTGAAGGTTGTTATGTTTCATGTTGTTCCAAAGTTTCCTTAAGTTACTGTTGTTTATTTGTTTGTTTAAAATTAGTTTTTCTTTTTGTTGTTCCAATTGGGTAATTTCTGCTACCATGTCCTCTAAATAGCTGATTCGATCCTCTGCTTCATCTAATCTGCTGTTGATTCCTTCTAGTGAATTCTTCTTTACAGTTATTGTATTCTTTATGTCTGACTGGTTCTTTTTTATGGTTTCTATGTCCTTCTTTATGTTTATTATGTTTTTGTAGATATTCCCACTAAGTTCTGTAGGCATTCTTATAACTAGTGTTTTAAACTTTGTCTCTGATAGATTGGTTGCCTCCACTCCATTTAGTTCTATTTTTGGAGGCTTCTCCTATTCCTTTATTTGGGACAGTTTTCTTTGTTTCTCATTCTGGCTGCTTGTCTGTTTGCTTCTATGTATTAGGTAGATCTCCTACTTCTCGCAGTCTTTGCTGGGTGGCGTTATGGAGAAAGGCACAGTTTTCCTGATCACCTATGTGTGTGCTTCAGGAGTGTCTGTTGTGTGTGTTGTGTGTATTCTCCTGCTGTATTTGAACCTTGATTGCTTTTGGTGTGTCAGTGGGTGGGACGACTCCCTGTCTGACTGACTGTGAGGACTGCCTATGCCCACAGTGATCTGCTATGTGGGGGCTGACCCACAGACTATTGTGCTTGTTGAGACCACGCTTTGGTTCTCTGCTTGTTAGGCTAACCAGGTAGTGCTCTAGTGTAGTCTGAAGCCAGCCTGTGGGTATGTTTTTCCTGGTGTCTATTAGAAACGGCTCCTGTGCAGGCCAATGTCAGCTTTGCCTGTGACTGGCCCAGGGCTACCTGGTAGGAGCTACAAAGCTATATGTGGTTGGTTGCTGCCTGTGCTGGGCCTGGAGGTATGTGGTGGCAGCCTTGCTGTGAACCGAGGCCTCTGCAACCAGTATTGAGCCTGGCGCAGCTTCGAAATTGTTCAGGGACCCCTAGGCCTGTTGTAAATTGCTGTTGAAAGGGCCTCCGTAGGTCCATGGGCTGGGGTGGTTGAGCCGGTGTTGAGAGTGCCTCCAGCAATGCAGAACTTGGTAAGTGGGCCAGAGTCCTAGGGAGTCATGAGGTATGGCCAGTGTTTTTCATGAGGTTAATGCAGATTCAGTTCTTACATCAATGCATGGCCTGTGACCACTTTGCAAAACACCCTGAGAACAATGCAGCCATCCACAGCTTGCCTGGGGCCTGCAGATCCCCAATATCTGCCCAGAAAAGGCTGTAGCTACTGTTGTGACTCACTGCCAACCACCAAAAATTCTCTAGGCAACTGCGGGTCATCTGCTGCTATAAAAGGCTTCTGCCATTTGTGCAGCAGGACCGGCCGCCCAGCAGCTGCAGTGCTCCTGGTAATACAGTAACAGCTGTGTGGGGCAGGGACTCAGGGTATCAGCAAGGTTGTGTGCATGCGTGGATTTTACCAGATCAACACCGTCTCAGATTTCGCCCTTTGTGAGAGCGTTCAACATAGGAAAGATGCTGCCCTCCTACAAGCTACACGTGAGGCAGGCTCCACACAGGGCAAATGGTTTCTGTCCCTCCAGCCCTCGTCCTGAAGCCACACAACTCAGTCTTTTCTGGTATGTCTCCAGCACCCCTCGAAGTGCTGCCCTTGTACTGAAAACTAGGTGAGTGTTTGTAAGCAAGTTAGTCTGTATGAGGTCCATTTAAGAGGGTGCCTGGCTTTCCAGCCACCTTTAGTCTCACAGGGATGAACAGACAGAGTCCTTGCTGATTTTCAGTGCCAGATGTTGTGGGAACTCCTCTTCCAGGCAGAGGACCCCTGGGCTGGGGAGTCCAATGTGGAGCTGGGATGCTTCCCTCTTCTGGGGGAACCTCTGCCACCAAGGTATCCCTCCTGGTGTTCAACCGCTATCTGTGGGTTTGGAGTCAGCCCATTTCGGTCTGTGCCCCTCCTACCAGTTTCATGTGGCCTCTTGTTTATATCCTTAGTTATAGGGCTCTGTTCAGCTATGTCTTCAGATGATTCTTGAGGTTGACTGTTCTGTAATTTCTTTGTAATTTTGGTGTAATCCTGGGAGGCAGTAGGAATAGTGTTTACCTAATCTGTCATCTTAAACCTTCTCCCTGGGGTCAAAACCATTTTAAACATCAAGAATAAATAGCATCACATTACTGAAAATTGAAATATTAGTTTCTAGAAATGTGTCCAAAACATCTATCAAATTATTCATTCAAAATGCCAAAATTTTGAAGTGGTTTATAAAATTCAACAAAAAACATATGTTATGTAACATCATGTAAAAGAATTTATACAAACGATTTGTGTCAAAATTGAGTTTCTCAAAGTCTGAGGTATCGTATGCTGCCTTCACACTATGCTACAAAGCTACAATACTCAAAACAGCATGGTATTGGTGGGAAAAGAGATACAGACTATTGGAACAGAACCAAGAGCTCAGCTATAAACTCATACATACATGGGAAACTAATTTTTGACAAGCCAAAAACATACAATGAAGAAACAAAAGTTTCTTCAATAAATGGTGTTGGGAAACCTGGAAAGCCACATGCAAAAGAATGAAACAGCATAGACTGAAAAAGAATAGATTTCTATCTGACACCATACACAATAATTAACTCAAATAGGATTAAGCACTTGAACATAAGACCCGAAACATAGAAGAAAATGTTGGCACTGAACTTATGGACCTGGTCTCAGAGGGATTTTTGTGAAGTTGACCTCAAAGGCAAGGGAAGTAAAAGAAAAAAATTAATGAATGGGACCACATGAAACTCAAAAGCTCTTGCACAGTAAAAAAAAAAAAAAAAAACCAAAAAAAAACCCCACCCCAAAAAAGAAACCCCAACAAAACAAAAAGGCAATCAACTGAACAGGAAATAGGAGAAGATATTTACAAATGATACCTTCAATAAGTGGTTCATATCCAAAATATATAAAGAACTCATAAAACTCAACAACAGAAAATAAATCTGATTAAAAAATAGGCAAAGGACTTGAATGGACAATTCTCCAAGGAAGACATACAGATGGTGAACAGATACATGAAAAGATGGTCAACATCACTAGTTATAAGGGGAATGCAAATCAAAACCACAATGAGATACAACTGCACACTTGTTCGAATGTCTATTATCTATAAGACAAGAAATAACAAGTGTTGGAGAAGATGTGGAGAAAAGGGAACTCTCTCACACTGCTGGTGGGAATGTAAATTGGAACAGCCTCTATAGTAAAGAGTATGGAGGTTCCTCAAAAAATTAAGAATAGAGCTAACATATGACCTAGCAATCCTTCCATTGGGTATCTACCTGAAAAATGTGAAAACACTTATTTGTAAAGATATATGTACCCCTATATTCACTGCAGCACTATTCACAATAGCCAAGATATGGAAACAACCTAAATGTTCTTTGATGAATGATTGGATAAAAAAGATACCTATATATAATGAAATACTATTTAGCCATAAATAAGATGAAATCTTGCCATTTGTGACAACATGGATGCATCTTGAGAGTATTGTATCACTGAGGTCAGGCAGAAAAGGACAAGAGCCATATGATCTCACTCATATGTGGGACATAAAACAAAAAGCAACAAATTAATGACAAAAGTAATGATAAAAACAAATATACAATTTAAAAAAAACCCAACACATAGATACAGATAACATAATAGTTACCAGAGGGGAAGGGGAATTGGGGGAGGATGAAGAGGGTAAAGGGGGTCAAATATATGGTGAAGGAAGACTAGACTTTGGGTGGTGAACACACAATAGAGTATTCAGATGTCATATTATTAAGTTGTATACCTGACATTTATATGTTATTAACTAATGTTACCCTGATAAATTTAATAAAAAGAAAATATTGAGGTTCTCAATGCAATAAGTTGGATTTAATAAAGAAAATGTATGAAGCAGTTCACAAACTTTAAAATTCAATGTCGTCTATAATTGAATATTTAAGTATCACACTATTATTAATGCTATATTAATAGTTGTGAAAGGGACATTTGAGTCCCCACTGAAAAAGAAATTTTCCCTTTCTCATACTCCTCTAATGCAACATATGAACTGCTTCAAAATACTTACTACAATCTGCCTAATATCAGAGTCGCTGATAAATATTTTGGCCTCCCCATGAGATTGTGAGTGATCTCTTAGAGAATTAGAGATTCTGACTTTTATATCCCTATATCTCACAAAGTGCTAGGGCAAATATGACATTTTGTAACTAGTGCTCAACTGAATTGAAATGTGAAAAGATCCATTCAAAGCTGGGTCACTCAACAGGATACACTGTCTTTAGTTTCAAGATACATTTGACATATTGATTTGCTCTCATGGGAAATTTCATGTGCCTTGTGTAGAAATTATGTATTATTCTCTTTTATCTTTTATCTTTAATATCTAGCACTTAGGACAGGGAACAAAATCAATGAAGGTGTACTAACAGAATGAAATCTATAACTGATATTGTACTTTATTACACTAATAGTTATTTTAGGTATCTTGAAAGTGCCAAAATAATTTAAAAGTAAAGGCATTATGCAAACAGGACACTTAGAGGCAAATACCTCTATTTAACCCAATCATTCAGTCATTACTTCCTAAATTTGACATCTAGAATTACCATGTACAGATCTACCTCTTCTCAATGATATGGCATCTAGTACTGTAAGGAATTCAAACCTGCTCTCAATCTGCTTTGGCAAATATAAGAATGCAACTGATTATAATGACGTGTAAGTAAATACATAAACATTTGTTGAGGGATCACTACTTGTTAAACAGTAGGCAGGTGGTCTTTATACAATTTGTGGGGTCAAATATGGGGTAAAATGTTTAAAGAATTAACCTCCACATCATCTCTACTAGGGCTACCCAATAAGGCCATACAGTCTACACACTACACAACTCTAGGTGGTGCCATATAAGAATTATATCCCCGTAGAGTTGTGAAATGAAGCAGTCCTGTCTTATACCATTGTTCATCCATCTATGACACCATCAGTTCTAAAAGGTACCACTGTTTTATGTACCATTAAGAAAAAAAAAATGTTGCCAATAATCCATGATATGCCATTAATTTTTAAGATGCATCCCCAATTCAGAGATGTTAAAATGTGATAAAAGGTTTTAAAATCAATGAAAAAAGGTGTTAATCTGAGTAATCTTCAATTGACTGAGCTATATATGCACAAATAATAGCCTTTCTTTGATGGCATTATTATATATGCAGTCTGCACAAGACTTTTTTCACTCTCCTGTGTGAAATCGAAACAAAGAACATTAGGAGTGAATGCTGTATAGTTAATATAACTCACGTATAATGCACCAAGATTTTCAAATTTATATTTTTCCTCTTATCCTAAAATTGTGTTAGGAACACTGCTTCAACTAACTAACTTTTAGGTTCAAATATAAATTACTTAATGGCCACTTATCCCTTTTGCTGTCTACTAACACATACACACACACACACACACACACACACACACACACCCCTCTCCCTTCTTACCCATACCCCCTCAGCTCCATCAGCTGCTGAGACAAAGCCTAGAGAAGCCACTTCTGAATATGAACAGGGGGAAAAAAACTGGTTCTAATATAACACTGCAATAACAAGAATGGTAAATGGAAGACCTAGATCCCAGTACCAGCTTTGTCACTAATTATAGTGCAACCCTGAGCAAGTTATATAATTTCTCTTAATCTCAGTTTCCCCATATATATCTAGAAATAAACTAGTTGAACTTGGTGTGCCTCTGAAAAATACTTACCAAATTTCACATATTATCTTTTGACACCATATTCTGGTAGAATCCTTCTCCTATAAGTAATGTTCTCGCTAACAGTAAACAAGTGTGGGCTGAATGAATTATACACACTCCTTTTAATATGGAAAAAATATGCCTCACTGCCAAAAATTTAGAACAACAACATTGCAAAATACCTGAGCTCCTCTTCTCAATAATATAACTAAAAGAGATTTTAGTTTTGATAGATTTACTTAATTTATCAACGTAAAATCTGAATTCTAATGTGAAACTTTATCTGTTGGTTCAAAGTTTTTTGTAAAAATGTATTAATCCATTACATAGCCCTGGAAATTACTGGTATTATTGTTATTGCTCTGGTAGAAACATGAAAATTTGGCTCCGAATATTTAAAAGATTTTCTAAAAGAAAAATAGTGACTGTTAAAAAATGTTACTTTTCTCCTTATCACCTCCTGTGGGAGAGAAAGTTTTCTGAAATTTTAGACACCATATTTGGTATGCCATACTACAGCTTTTAGGAAAACAAACCCAGGTATAAGAACCATTTTGAGGACCAAGAGAAATTAGGGGCAGTCTTGGTAGATGAACAATTAAGATTAATATCCGAAGCTAATTTTGTCTTTTTCCGGGGTTCCCTAAATGATCCACTAATTACCACTTATTAGCTATTATTTTTCAAGGAAAAAAAGTCAATGTTTTTTCTAGTATTAAATTAATAAAAACATTAAGAATAACATTAAGATTATATAAGTTTGAGATGGAGATAGAATTGATACATAATGGTGTTTTAAGCAGTAATTTCATGCTCCGAACAAATAAACCTAAACATATAATTTCATAATGTTTACAAACGCACATATTTACAATTCAAATTGAAATGAGATGGCTCTATAATTGAAATATTCAAGTCACTAAATATACGTGTTATATTGCCTTACTAGGTTACACATGAGAGATGCACTCAGAAGTGCTTACATCCAATGATAAAGCCATAGTATATATATATATATCTGAATACCAGAGTGGCTAAACACCAAAGGGTATGGGCGGGGGAGCAACATGCTGATGGCTGAGAACAGGTCTAAACTTACCTAAAGACGACATGAAATCAGAGTAGGGATAAAAAAAATGATCGCCTGCAGTAAACAACACTTTTGAATTAACTATATAAGCTCATTCAGGCTTCCCCTTCATCTCCTTCTACAGTAACTCCAAACTACTTTGCAGTCAAGCTACTCACACATCTCAGATGAATAGTTTGGGATTTACACAAGAATAATGTGTGAGGGTATCTTACTGCCAAGGAGAGAATATGGGTCCTGGATTCTGCACTCAGTCTATCTACTCATTGCAACCTTCTAACAACAGTCTTTGAGTAAACTGTTGCATTATGGGAAATACTATTTGTCTTTTATCACAGCAATTGCCTTGCAATCCAAGACCCATTTATCCATTCACTTGTGTGTGTGTGTATGTGTATATATATATATATATATATATATATATATATATATATATATATATACAGAGAAGAGAGATCTTTGAGAACCATTTGTGGAAAATGTTCACTATTGGCAGTGTAGTATAGTGGGCAAAAAACAGGCTTTGCAGTCAGAAAGACTTGGGCTCAAATCTTGATTTAGTTACTCTCATTAGGTATATGAGTAAGTCTATTTATGCCTCTGAGTGTCATTTCACATATCTATAAAGTCAGGGAAATAAATGACACAATTTTCAGGATTACACAAAGAAATAAACAGCAGCTGCTTCTAACTAGACAAATGGATATACAGGGTCCCAGCTACGGGGGAGCGAGTTGGAGGCAGAGGGTTTAAACATGTCCCTTCTTCCCAAAAAGGGGGTGGAAGCTGTGAAAATGCAAGGACCAACATTTGTAAACAAAGCTAAATAGAAGTATGGTAATCCAATTGTATTTTAGACAGTTACTGTCACATATTCATCTTAGACAAGAAATAGGAGGAACCCAATTTGGAGAGCTAGGAAGAGCATGGCTTCAAAAATGGAGAGAGACTCAGGGGCAGATGCAACTTAGACTGTACATCAAAGATATTACAATAATTAGAAACATTTATTGAGTGAATACTATGTGCAAAAACCCTGTACACATGTGCTAGACAACAGCACCTAGCTCTTAGCCACTAGAATAAGTCTAATGCAAAGTAAGTTAAACGTAAAACAGGGAGACAGCACCAGTAACAGAGCTAGTAGAATATGGTAGGAAATTAGGCCCCAGCTGGATGGCAGGGATAATGATCTGAGCTCTCCTGAGAAGCAAGAGGCCACCCATTTCAGGGAAAAGAAAGAATGAAAGTTGTAGCTGCTAAAATCCAAAAATGGACACATGACTCTCCAGGGCCTCCTATTGTTGGGGAAGACCAGTTAGACAACAAATTCTACATCCTAAAATTCCACTGGACTGGTCATGTGATCTTAGTTTCAGTGCAGGTGGATAATAGGTGAAGCCGTCTACATAGAGTGCTCCCTGAGTCCAGATGAGAGGAGTTAACACTGGATAGGCCCAAATCCCTTAATAAACCAGTCCTACTCTGTTCTAGTTTCTCCATTTCAGCTTCAATAGCTATTCATTGTAGTTTCATGTTGCCTAACATATCAACTGAAAAACGGTTCTTTTTCTAATCTTATAAACTGCGTTCTTTCATTTCTTCTTTCATTGAACCCTAGAAAAAAGATGTAGACCAGAGGTTCTAGAAATGTGGTCTGCAAATCTCTGAGGGTTCCTGAGACCCTTTAAGGGGAGTCTGTAAAATAATACTAATACATTATTTGTCTTTTCATTGTGTTGGCATTTGCATTAACAGTTAAAAAGCAATGGAGAATAAAAGTGCCTCTGACAGCATGGATCACAGCAGTGGTACCAAACTATATGAGCAGTCCTTGTATTCTTCACTGCCACACACTCACAGAAAAAAAAAAAAAAAAAAGGGAAGTTCACTTAAAAAATGTCAATGAAGGGCCGGCTGAGTGGCTCATTGGTTAAGAGTTGGCTTGGGAGCACGAGCACTGAGCAGTAGGGCCACTGGTTCGGTCCCCACATGGGCCAGTGACGCTGTGTCCTCTACAGCTAAGATGGTGAACAACAGCTCGACCTGGAGCTGGGCTGCCGTGAGTCGCCAGCGTCAGGGTAGGCTGCAGTAGGTTCCTGTAAGCTACCGTGAGGTGCCAGCAGCAAGCGTGAGCTGCCAGAGCCGCCATGAGCAGCCATCCAATGACCAGTGACCGATCTGCCTCACCTGGGAAGAGCACAATGATAATACCAACATTGGTCAGTGAAGCGACGCCCTTCACAACTAGACTGAAGCACAAAAGGGTAGCAACTTGTCTGTTCCATGTCCCTGATTCCCCAATGTTGTTCATTCCTCCAATTCCAGCCCCCCCCCCAAATGTCAATGAAGCAGTAAAAATTACTTTTCTTAAATCTCAATTCCTGAGCATATGTCTGTTAATATTCTGAATGTAAACTAGAAGGTATATATAAAGGACCTGCAAACCAAACTATGTTCTGATGGTTATCTGGAGGAAAAGTTGTTGCACAATTTTTGAGTTGTGAGCCACAGAAACCACATTTTTAATGGAACACCGATTTTATTGTAAGACTGATAAACTATGATCATTCAGATTTTGGTATCTGGAAGCCATTTTCCTGAACATAAAGTAAACCTAACAATCCAAAGAAAACAACAAACAATGTTTGTTACTAATGATAAAAATTGAGCTTTCTTGTGAAAATTAAAATTTTTGAGAAACTTGTATCCTCCCTGATAAGCTTGATAGTTTCAATTCTTCAAAACTTTGCAGATGAGATTGGTAGTAATATTAATAGAAAGGATTTTTTTTGATGCTACATAATAAAATACGTCAACATTTGGAAGATCTGCATAACTCAGTGAAAACAATATTTTCCAAATGACCAACACATGATGTTATAAAATTGTACATGGGTAAAAGATCCATTCCAAGTACAACACAGACCAATGAATTTTCATGAAACAATATGAAATGCTCACTGATATGATTTAGATTTATGTAGCAACTAATCTTTAAGAAACTACCTCTTGTTGAGTGTTGGTGTAGCATCAAAGAAGAATATACACAATTTTCTGAAAAGGCTATTAAAATAATCCTTCCTTTTACAACTGCATATCTGTGTGAGCCCAAATTTTCTCCAGAAATGTCAACAAAGACAATATATCACAAGAGAGTGAATGCAGAAACAGATATAGGAATTCAGCTGTCTTCTATTAAGCCAGACATTAAAGAAATTTTTTTAATGCCACACTTCTATGTGTTTTTTGTTTTGGAAAATATAGCTATTTCTCATAAAAATGTTACTTATATCATTATATAATGGTTTTATTATTGTTATTTTAAAATATTTAATGTTTCTGTTTAATTATTTTTTTCTGCAAACATCAGTAGCTATAACTTCCATAAACAAAAACACTTAGTGACTTTAATAATGTTTAAGCATGTACAGAGGTTCTGAGATCTACAGGTTTGAGAAACACTGATTATAAACCACTTGGTTAAGACCTCATTCGGCCATAATTCTCCACATATTTCCAAAGTAAAAGGGTGTAGGGAGGGAAGAGAAAGGAAAGAGAACATACTGAATAGTAGGTATTCCACCGGTTGTTTTCATATATGTTAATTTACCTCATTTATTCCTTACAACAGCCTAAAAGCTATGATTATCCCTATTTTACAGATGAAGAAACTGAAACTCAGAGAAGAGTGGTGATTTGCCCAAAGTCACAGGTTGAAAGTGTCAGAATTAAGATTATAGCACGTATCTCTTTGATTCTGAACTTCTTATTGTCTCCACCACATCATATTTATAGCAGAATCACCACATCAAAATTGGCCAATAGCCAACTATAACCCATAAATGCAGAGATATTGTAATTTCTATTCAAAATATCTAATTATTTTACTAATTTCTTATTCTTCCTTTTGGCTTGTATTTAACAAATCCAAAGAATGCTTGGTACTCTCAATAATGGCTGTTATTTGGGTTTACAGAACATTGCATTAATTTTCTGAGTGCTGGCATACTTTATACTACATGTAGTATCACAATTCTTTCAAGCTCATGCTAGTCAATATCAAAGGGTAGATTTATATAGTGAAAGTCTGTCTCTTGCTTTTTAGGTTCATGTAAGCGAGCATTTATTTAAATATTCATTCATCAAATACCTATTAAAAATCTACTGTGTTTACTAGGATTTGGTAGCATGAAACACGAAAATACCAAGATTGATTTCTGATGATTTAAAACAGAATAATGACCCTTTTAATGCTAAAATTAGACAATTTTGTGGACAGGTTCTCTGTAATCAGGTTTGATCACAGTTTCCCTTTTAAATGAAAACCATAAAATGAAGAAACTAAGTTATGGTTTAGTGAACATTTAATGATTATATTAATACTGCTTTATTGAGCTTTTAGAAAATGCAGTAGTAATAGCAGTGATCTTTTATTAGAGACTCACTCTTATCAGGTGGGAACCACTTATCTCCTGGCCTCATGTGGAGCCACTTCAGCTAGAGTAACATTCCCAGTTTCTTTCCCCATCCCTTGCCCTTTCTCTCCCACAACAGGGTGACTTGCCTGATTAGTACATTTGGGAGAAGAAACTGGGCATGTCTGACTCAGCCATTCTGGGCATCTTTCAAATCTACTTGCAGGAAGGACGCATTCCAGCTTGCTTCCTACTATGTGAAAGGTAAAGGGGATGTTTGGAGGATGGGCGAAAATTTGTTTCCGGGGAAATCAGCCACAGCTCTGAGCCATATTTTCCAGTTGAAACATAGCAATTAGTAAAGCTGGTGTTTTGATCTTCTATCTAATTCTTATGTCATATTGCTCACTGTTCAAACTCAGGAAGGTAAGACAGGAATATTATTTTTGGTACTAGGTACCAAAAGATACAAGGGCAGGTAGGTACTTTGAGAATTGGATTCTTTCTCAATTGATTCTGAACTTGAGAGATGACAGGATATTATTGGCCCTGAATTCCCAAGACTCTGCGCCAGATACTATGTTCACTTTACATATATTATTATCACTTCATTTTTCAGAGAAAACATTGAGGAGTAGGGAAGTTCACTTGTTTGAAATCACACTACATTAAATGGAAGAGCTGGTCTATCCGACTCTGCACTTTTAATCTTGCCTCCCTACTATCTTTCAGCAATGGGTATGGTGCTGAATGTTACTGAGACACTAAAACAGAAAATAAAAAGTTATTATCATAATTTGCCTTCAAAGACTACAAGTTCATTTGGAAAAATGTAAATGCCTTAGAATGTAGAATATGTTTAAAATAGTAAATTCTTACATTGATTATTAAGTTACTAAACTAAGCCCATTATTATTTTCTGTTTCCAGTTATATTTTAAAAGATTTTGGACTAAGGCGAAAAAAAGGAAAAGATATAGCGTGATTGGGGTATTCCATTTCTGAGGGAAGCAAAATCTAATATGAACAGCAGCAGCCCCTGGTGGTCTAAGGGGAAAAATAGTGTATCTATAATTATGGGGTGGAAATATGTTTTTAAAAGAATATATGTACATATTTAGCCACTTGACTCAGTTTTCAACCCAACACATTAAAAAACAGATGCTTTAAAAATGATCTGTTGGCAAGATGCTTGTTATAATTTTATCAGTTGAAATATTAAAATTCATTATGAATTAATTAACACATTATATAAAAATAAAATGTTTTTGTTTTATCGTTTTACAAAGTACTATAACCAGTGGTGATTAACACTGGAAATTTTGTGTATCTTAATATGTGTTGCTCAAAAGGAAACTAAATTTATAGGATTACCACTAAATTGATGACATTTTCTGTCTTCACTCTTGAATTCAGTTGGCAGATGTTTTCGAGAACAAAAAATTCTGTCTTATTACAAAACATATTAAGCAGGTTTTCCTGCCAGGCATGTCTGACATGATGTTTATTGCCTAGACCAAATCAATCCCCTTAATAAGCCATAATATATGCCAGAAAGTACATTATTTCATATTTAAGGAAAGTTGCCACATGAAACAGTAAGTACTTTGATCTCTCAAGCTCTGCTCCTAATGCATTAGAAATGTGCTACATAATCCAATAATTAGTCATATCTATTTATACTCATTTAGTAACTAAAATATAATTATACTTTGGTAATCTTAAAGTTTTAGACCTGTATTCAACTTTAATTCTGCCTGTGTATACTAGATATGTGTAAAATTTGAAAGGAGATTTTGGCCAAAGAAAAAGAAAATTCAAATACTTCAATATACTAGGAAAATAAAATGGTTCCAGAGATTAAACAATCATTGATATAAGTAAATTGAATTTGGTTGTTAAAACACTAGATAGAAATGGCTCCAGTGAAATTAGCACAGAAAAGAAGAGGTACAGAGAAGAGAGGATATTTATTAGTCTTCACCAATATTTTGGACATAACCCAAGTCAGAACATCCAAAACATATTTTTTAAAAGAAAGCTTCAGTTTATCAGAGTTGGCTGCTCCTGAACAATTACAAAAATTCACATGAATGCTGAAAATATCAGTCAGAAAACTAGACGCAAAATATCTCGCATGTTAAGGAATAAGATTTTTATGATGGATGTCAACAAGAAATCAATCCATAAATATTTGAGTATCTTCAATGTGTAAAGGCAGGCTCTGCCAAGATTCCTATTATGTATATGTCTCCTCCCCTTTTGGGTTTTTCCTTGTGTGGCCATATTATTTCCTTTCCCTCTGCACTTCTTGCATTTATTATTTTTTTCTAATGTTCTGGGTCTAATCCTTCTCCTTTACTTCCTATCACCACAGCCCACAACTAAGTCTCTAAGGGAAGAGTTATTCAAGCAGTTGCAACCCAGTATTACATAGATCAGCATTAAGTCACTTTTGCATATATTCCACCTATGTCCTACTGTAAAGTTCTTTTAATTGAACTTCTCCCTTAGTTTGAGTATCATCCTCTTATGTTTCAGTTTGATACCAGAATAACACTCATTTCGATGCTGCAGGTCACATTATCTAGGTATCTCTAGACTAAGACCTAGTGTTTTTGCTTTGGTTTTCTTCCAGGGGGCTGGATTCTAAGTGAGCGGGATTAGTATCAGTTCCTGACTCTCTCACAGTATGCTCTGTACTATTGTAAAAACTAGCTCATATCTGCTTATCCTTAAGCATTGACATGCAATTCTAAAATCTATAAAGCATGCTAAAAGATCCCAATGTTTGTGGGAAGATCCAGTGGAAAAGCATAAAAGATAAATTGGTAATATTAATAATATTATGAGACAAAACCACAAACAACATCTCAAGTTAACACATGATCAATTTCATATAAGTTAACCAATCATAGTAACTTCCATGATTCATACTAAGGAGAGGTCACTGATCATGGTGAGTGGAAAAGGTGGGATATCAGTTTGGCACTACAACATGGATAGAATTTGGATTAAGGTAAAGAACAGGAAGGAAAGTTACAGATCCCATAAAGCGCCAAGTGTATATAGGGTGGAGCAAGTACAGCGGCCTGGCTGTAATCTTATCAGCAAGTGTGTAAAACAGAAACAGTAGTAGGTCAGCATGAAATATTACCATTTTCATCCATAATTTTAGCACCATGATGATGTAGCTAAAAAGGAAAACAGGATATACATTCAGATGAAAATGGGTAGATCAATCAAGGTATCAAATAATACTTTTTATCATTAATTTATGGAACGTATTCTCAGCCACTGGATTGGGTAGGAACCAACAATGTAATTTTTCTTTTTTTTGGTTTGAATATTTCCTCGCAAAAAATCAAGAGGCATGCTTTAATAACGCAGGGCATATGTTTTTTTTTTTTTAAATAGGTGTTTGGGATTTGAATCCTGGCTCCACCACATTATTTATCAAATAAAAGTTTACTGTGAAGGTCCTGCTAGATCAATCCTTATTACAAAGGCTCTATTCTAGGCTCTGGGTACACAGCAGTGAGCAGAACAGACTTAGGTCCCTGCTCTCATGAAGCTTATAGCAAGAGCTCTGTGAACTTGGGAAAATTACTACATCGTGGACCTACGGTTTCCTCATCTGGAAAAGTCGATCAATATTAGTGATCCTATTAAAAGAGAACAAACATTTTAATACATAATACAATTTTTATTTATTATTTGACATTATGAATATATATGATATAAAATTGTTTATAGACAGTGAATAGTGTCTATTAAATGATATTGAGTCAAAAATCTATATAATCATCAGATATAGTTTACTATATCATATCATGATTTTATTATAATTGGTTTGATTTTCATATTTCAGATACATATTTTGTTTTCAACTAGTTAGAACAATGAAGTAAAGAAGAAAGGGGGTAAGAATGCATAGTAATTAGAAGTCCTGGTTTTAATACTTAGTTCTACCATTTATTAGTTATATGACCCTAGACAAAAATGGACCATCTGTTTAGCAGTTTCCTTAACTATAAAATAACTATATCATTTTTGATCCATTTATGTCACAGGGTTGTTTCAAATAATAAATAATCAATTTGAAAATGTAAATGTTTAAGAAGTATATAAATAAAAGTTAATTTATTCCCATCACATACCATGCTCTGTGTCCGAAATTTATGAATACTTGTTATTTGGAAGTGTGTAGAGGAAAGGAGAGTGCTAGAAGTCACTTCTCAAGTGGATCAAAATCACCTAAGAATTAACGCACCTTACACAAAAACAAGCATTTTTTTTCTTTCCTACTATAGGATCATGCCTTACTATATAGCAGTATACTTGAAGACTATCAGCTTCACTCTGCTATTTTGCACAGTTCTGGAAATTTTAAGAGAAAGGTGTTTATTAAGAAAAATAACATTTCATAACTAAGACTATCATGTATGAAGTTGTGTCATCTACATTAGTCTATTTTTGTCTTTTAGTACTTTCATTGGGAATCTAGACTGATGAATGAAATGGGATAAAAAAGAAAGAGGCAAAAGACATGATAAGGAAACAAGCAAAAATGGCAGAAGTGTGAAAGAGATGAAAGAATTAAAGAAAAATGATAAAGACAAAGAGCATATCTTAACAATGAAGCAACATAAAAAGAATTTTTTTCCCTTGGTGTAAGAAAGAAATTGATGCAGGAATAAACTAAACATGTGAAAAACAGAATAAAGAAAATGTACACATACAAGAGAACAAAAGGTAAAAAAAAATCAAAGCAATGGTTACAAGATAAAGAGAAATTAGAAAAGAAGACATAAAACCTACAAGACAGATGTCACAAGTAGATGCTTAATCTGTACATATCATAGGCAAATAAAAGAAACTGGTTAAGAAGAAATAAAACACAGTATACAACATCATTTTTTGTGTGCATTTCACATAGGCAAGTGAATACTCTCAATGATTTGTATATTTCAAAAAAAAATTATACAATTTGTATTCGGAATCTGGTTATCAGAGGTAGTTTTTTAAAAACTGACTGAGGATGGTGGTTGACTGGATCATATAACAGGAAGCTGAGGACAACCGTTTAAAGAAGGTGATGACGACCCTGCTGCCGTCATAGGAAAAGAAGGCAGTAATATAACTGCAGCGTAACAAGCAAGCTACTTACTGACTTGAAGTCTAATCATTGTTTTCGTTTTTTAAATAAGGTGCTTTTCAGAAATTTAAATATTGTAATCTGCCAAACTTTTGCTTGACTCGCTGTGCTTTGGGTATTCTTGGTCAGGACACATATTTTTGGGTGCTGAGAATTTATATACTGCTTTTACTACTGCTTACCTGTCATTATGTACTCAACAGACTGACCTATAACCAAATGTCTTGAATGTTTGGAGTATAATTCCCAAAAGTATAGCGATTATGCCTTGGACTAGAAGTGTATTAAAGAAAATAATTTTGAAAGCCAGGTTTTTTCCCCTCAAAAGTGGTATGAAATATTTTATTAATGAGCTTCTCAAGTAAATGTAAAAAGAGCTCAAGTTGAATAATCTCAAATTTTACTATTTTACAGTATAATTTATAAAATGTTAATTTGTCTGTTTAAATGTTCTGAATTGCTCACTTTTGAAGAAGATATCAATTTACTATTTTACTTACCCAGTAGCATCTTGACATGCTTTACTATTAAATGGTATTTCTAGCATCCATAATAAGGGCTATCAAAAGTGCATGAGTCTGTCCCATATATACGTATAATGCAGTGTGTATGTATGTGTGTGTGTGTATATATATATATATATATCTCGTGTGTGTGTGTGTGTATATATACACACACACACACACACACACACACATATGTATCAAGAAGAATGTGTCAAAGTACAGATACAATTGTTTTGTGCCCACTACAGAATTCGAACTCCTTGAGCAGTACTGCTATAATGATTTCATGCTGCTAGCATTACAAAGTGCAAAGGTTCAATGGGTAAGAAAAGAGCAAAGGACAGAGTTCCCTCATTACACTATCCCTAAACTATTCTAGCTTAAATATTTATTAAGATATTAATTACTCTTCCTCCCTCCATCTGCCTTCAGAAGTTAAGCTGAGACACCGTGGATGGATGGTTGCTCTTAGGAAAACAATGCATTAAAACTATCACCCCCCAAGATGAAGACGGATGTTTTGTATGCTGCACTATTAATTGCTTTTGAGACATATAAAATATAACACTGATATAAGAATAACGAGTTTGTAATTCTAAATAAAAAACAGAATACATTTCATTCATGTAGCAATGGAAAATGACTAAAAATTAAAGAATTAAGTTTCTTTGCAAAAATAAACAAAATAATTTATATGAAATAAAATATAAAGAAAATAATGAAGGAAAGTAATGATCTTATTTATTACTTACTCTGATATACAACTGCATCATTTCTTTTTCTCTTTGAGGGTTACGGTACTTCTCATAAAAATCACGTCGCTTCTTTGTTTCTTTAGAGACTTTATCTTTTCTTTCCCGTTTTTCTGCTGGTTCATATGAACTATCAGAAGATGACTTTACACGTATCTTTGGCTTTTCTACTTCAATATAGTTTTCATTGGGATTGAGTACTATTACTCCATATCCTTCCTGTTTTGAAAGCAAAGAAGACAGCATAATTTAAACCTAGAAACGATTTCAATTCATAAAAAAGTTATTAAAATCCCATAAGTTATTTAACATATTTGCATATTCATTAAAATATTCCATTATTTTATATAATCTTGTATAAAAGGTTATAGTTTTAATTTTTCTGAAAGTCATTTAAAATTGTTTGCCAAAATTGTGTATGTAAATAAGCATAGATTATATATATATATATATATATATATATAAGAACAAAAAGACATACTTGTAACATGAAGATTATAAAGCTTAAATTTTAAAACAAGCACTTCAGATCTTCCAGAACCCCCAAAATGATTGAAATAAATTATCAAATAAAAGTACATTTTCAAACCACATTAATATTTATAATATATACTTTGAGAAATGAACCTCTTTGAAATTGAAGTTTACAATTTAAACTGCATTTTGTTGGATTTTCTTTCCTTTACATGTGCCTTAATAAGCAGTTTTTATTTGTTTGAATGATAAAAAAGAAATATAATCTAACATTCTACAGATTTACATGTCTATATAATGTCTACCTGAGCACCCTGGACTTTTTTCACGTTCTTCTTTTAGGAGGCCAAACAAATCATAAAACAGAATAAACTAATGTCTTACTATAATATATGGAAGCAACTCTTTAATCCTGAAATTTCTTTCATTTTTCAACTATCATAAAAATTTCTCTTTATAGAGAACTAATACCAGGAAAAAAGTTCCAAAGTTTAAAATACAGCTTATTGAGCTGTTAAAACTTTTAAAAAACATGTTGTCCTGTCTGGTTTAATTTTCACAAGGCAAACATTTCTGTGATTATAATTAAGGAAACTTTGTTATTTAGGTTATGTTACAACTGATGGAATATTCTAACCCTGAGAAAATAGAAAATCTGAGTAAACAATTACTACTGACAAGCATGCACAATACAAATTTTTGAAAGTGTTATGTATCTTATCTTTTGAATTCTGTACTTTGGGTGTCCCTATTTTACCTTGTACAATCCATAGGGTCATACTTAAAACATTATGATAAAAACATCAGAGCTATGGAAAATAAAGCTTTGAAAAAAATCATCCTTACTAAAAAAAAAAAAAAAAAAGGATATTCGTTTCCCAAACTATAATTGTAGACTCTTCTACTGTTTGAAATTTAACTCTTAAAAAAAAAAAAAGCTGATAGCAGTAATAATAAACTAATATTAGTACAAACTAAATTGTCTTATTTTTAAATATGCTACATTGCTATATGTAGTTGGATTTTTCCTTAACAGTTGATTTCACAAACTATGTACAAACTTCACTGGGATTGTTTAAACTCTTCCCGCTCCACTCCACTAATCAGATAATATTATTGTCTAAAACCATGATATGGTTTGGAGATTTTGACGATCATTGAAATTCTGATTTTAGTGCTAGGACTGTTAATTAAGATATAGTTGTTTTACATATATGAAAACTTTAAAAATATATACCAAATTGATTAACAAAATACCACATATTCTTCATACATGTTCAAATAAAACTTTTAGATAAATACCTCTTTCATGAAAAGCTTATAAAATACTTTACAAGATTTTAAATTTAAACGTTCTACATCAAAGCACAAGAGAAGGCTTTTTTTTTTTTTTAAGTTTCTTAGCTGGTAAGTCAAAGTTTTACCAACAAAAGATATTTTATTTGGTCCTGCTTTATTCTAATCTGTATAGCTATTCAAAAGTCTTGTAATTCATTGTAATCACTGTCAGGTAGACAGATTGTCACTTGGTGATTTTCTACAGTTGGACACACTTGACTAGTTATTAAAATCACATTTGAAGGAAGTTCCTACCCCTCTTCCTTGTGCCTCTTACAACTTTTCACGCCCTTCTCAAATTTCAGCTATAACTTCTCCTCCCACCAAAAGTAAGTTAAAGAACATTGTTGCACTCTGCTAAACAGGGTGAAATAGAGGCATTCAGTACACTGTCTCTGGTGTAAGGAACATAGTCAAAAAAGGTCACCATAGGCCAAAAAGAAAATTGCCTCCTTACTAGATTCTGTACCGAGAGTAAGTGGTCTCCTGTCATGTTTCTTCCCTGCCTTCTCTGAGTGAATTCAACTTTAAACACACACACACACACACACACACACACACGAGTTAGAGTTAGCAAGCCCAAAATAGAATCTTAGCATTCTTAGACATGAAAATAATGATATACCAAATTTTAACGATAACTCAAAATATTTCAAACACAAGGTAACAAAGTGGGACTTTAATAAAGTTGATGGAATATGAGCATCATCTTTGCAAAATGAATGAATTTCCAATAAAGATAAACTCTCCAGACAACATTTATAGTTACCAGAATTATAAAACTCTTATCCTAATTTAAAACTAATCACTAGAAAAAGTATTTTCATAATATCAGGTTTATTTGAGCAGGACTTTTTACTTCAATGTTTGGAAATCATAGATTGAAAAAATTTTGTGTCTATTTGATTTTAAATGGATTCTGAAATTTGATGTGTCCCATCTAAATAAGTATAAAAACCAGACACACATACATCATCAAAGAAGTAGTATTTGTCTAAGTTATTGATTATGTAACTGAAAATTACATGACTCATTTGTCCAATTTTATAAAGACACAATATCAATTTTTCACCGAGGCATCAACACATGAAAAATGATTCTATTTTTAAATCACCACAATATAAATCAATTTAAGGAGTTTTATTATTTAGATTTCAACAATGAATGTTTCTCTTTAAACACCTGAATTATTTGGAAAATATTTTATCATTTAGATATTTCATACTGCCAATTTAATTAATAAAATAACAATCAAGAAATATTCAGGAACATTTTTTGCAGAAATGAGAGCTAATTTTAATAAATGTCTTTGTTTCAAATTCAATTACCATCCAGTAAAATCTTACATTTTTCAATTAAAATTTTCCTGATAAATTAATTAATGCAATATTCACAGAGACCATTCATAACCATTTTATAATGAGTAGCAGAAAGCTAGTGCAACAAAATAACTTAACTATCCTATTTACATGCTCTAATCACAGATATGCACTGAAACTTCAGCTTTGCCTCCTTTTCTCTGTTACACATAAACACTGTTAAACAAATCCCTTTATATAATAAAGCTACAAAGATTTTTGTCATGTCAACATTAATATATGGAAACCAAGGAGTCAAAGCAAATAGACAAAGTAAACAAAGCAGACAGCATCCAGCAGTTAAATTTAACCATGTTAGGTAGAAAAATATCAACTTATATCTTAAAAAAAATCAAAATAAATACTATTTAAAAAGTTAATTCCTTCTATTCCTGGTGATTCCATCAGAGCACCAGAAATAAGTAAAAAAAGTCCTAGTTTGACTTTTAACAAACGTATTCATAAAGTTTTACAAAAGTGTTCTAATACAATATTATAAAAGAACTGTGTGTTGCCATTCTAACAAGGAGGTCTCCATTACTAATGCTTAGAACCTTAAACATTTGATATTGAAGTATTCCTTTTTAATTATTCCTTAAGCATGCTAAATTTCTCATAAGATAAAAAGTTAGGTCATTTCAAATACACATTTGAAGACTTTTGTTATCTTTAACAAGATAAAATGATAAAACTGATTATCTAACATTCTACAACTAAATAATAAAACTCCTGGCATTTTTTTTATAATGATTAACCCAAATCAATTCCAATACCCAAAATTTCAAGAGACAAAGCATACATAAAGTTATTAATTAACTCCTATGTTTGAATGCACAGTCTAGTAGACATCAAGAAAGTAATCAAGAGGACAGATATTGGTAAAAGTAAGTTTTATCTCTTTATCTCATGGCATTTTGTGTCGTTTTGTAGCTATAGCTGTAGTTTCATTTTCAGGCGGTGTTTATAAGGTATAAACCATGGAATCTTAAACAGGAACCCTCAAAATTTTATTAGTAGACATAGTACTTTATTCAGCACAAGTGTTTGCTGTGATTTAAACAGAACACACAGGCCTCCATGCCTTCTTTACTTTGAAGTCTATAGGTGCACTTACCAATAAATAATAGTTCATTTATCATTCAATCAAAAAATGATAGCTTAGGTCAGAGAGGTCTAAAACAGACAGGTGATGCCAAACTCACAGAACCAAAGAGGAAATCTTACTAGAGAAATTAAATCAGTATAGAAATGTACTTATCAAGAAGTTTCTACAAATAGATATGATTTTTAAGTGCCTGATTAAAAACAGAATGTACTTTTGGCCCCAGAAGAAACCTTGTGAAAACTAAAGCTGTATCTAAGTTGATTTATTTATTAATTACCAATTATAAGGAAAATAAAAAATAGGAGCAAATTCTACATCTTTTCATTCTCTTGTGGTTGGCTAAATAAAAAAAAAATGAGCAAAAGTACGCAACTCTGCATATTAACCTTCCAATACTGCAAGCCACATATGACCAAAGGGGTTAGGGGCCAGAGTAGAATCCTCTGACCTATGGAACTATCCATTTTGGTCTTCAGGCAAGGCTCTGTAAGAGATCATTTCACACAGATTTATCAATCATATTTTTCAAGTTCAGCATTCTATCTGCTTGGTTTGAAAGAAGATAGGTGCTCATCCTCAAGGAAAATGATCCCAAGGTGTTTTATCTATAAGCTACATCTACCCATGGTTAAAATGGACAAACCACTGTCCATTCATCTTTTCTGAAAGATGTATGTTGTGTTCATTCTCATCTTTTTCACAAGAAGGGTATGTATATGTCACTGTTGCAACATCCTAGGTGCAACAGTGAGATGAGGTCATGACAACCAATCAGAAGTCACTAGTGAAGCGTTAAAGTAAACATAGCTGTTGGAGCTGCAGCTCTGCTTGAAAAATGCCCCCCTCCATTATTTCAGCAATTTTCTCAAGACGTGACCTGGGACTGAAATGCCTAAAATGTCACTTGACTCCCTTTTGTGCTTCCTCCCAATATGCATTTAGGTAACAGCACCCTGCTAATATTTATAAAATGTTTGTCACAGCCATGCTTCAACTTGTAGCTCCCTAAATGTTGTATTCCATGGTATAAAAATACCATAATATGGACCAACACAGATTTTCCTAGTGAGTTTCCAACTTCAAATAGCTCATCAAGTTAGTCAGTAAAAGAAAACATGCCACAAAAAGTTTTCAGAGGACCACCTGTTGTCTATTATTTTTACATAGCACTTACTCATAAATCATAACACAGGGTAATTAATCAAGCTGTCAAAGAGAAGGTCAAAGGTTATATGGTAGAGTCAGAAGGTCATGCATGGGCTGATAGAGGTCAGGGTCACACTGCATTCCTCATTATCAAGTTGGGATGAGAGACGGCCCAAGCAAACAAAAGTGAAAGCAGATGGAGAAGTGAGTGGATAAAAAAAAAAAAAAAAAAAAATTTAGGAAGATATGACATTCAGAAAGTCTTCACATTTATAGAAGAGCTTTAAAAAAAAAAAAAAAAGAAAATTTCACAAACAAAAAGAAAAGTGAAAGAAGACTGTCAGCTGCCTTCAAGTAGAGAATAGAAGAGAAAAGAAATAAACTGAAATGTGCTCAAAAGAGCTCAAGAACATAAAGAAACTATAGTTTTATTAGTTAAATAAGTTGAATATAACTTTTCTTGGCCATTTTATTAGTGCACACTAAGCAATATTAGAAAACATATGTTTGCTATCTCTATACTTTCCCTAGTTAGTCTGCTCAAGATAAATTAAGGTAAAGGCAAATGGTTCCAAGGATAAAGTACGATTATAAAAAAAAAAAACCACTCCAAAACTTATGAGGTTATTTTTCCCCTTTAATATTGTTTCAGGACTACAACATGGATGCAAATAGCTTTAAGCTACAGAATAGATAATTTTTGAGTATGATACAAAGATATCCACAAACATAAACGCATCATAAAAGTCCTTTTGAATAACCAAACAGTTATAAAATATTTTATTATTATGCTGGCCTGAATTAGATGCAGAAAACTGTGCAAAATTAGCTGTCACCCTTTGCTCAAAATCTTTGTTAATCTCATTTTGAATGTTTGCAGCTTTATCAACACATGCATCAATGTCAGCTCCTTGGTTACTGAACCGCTATAGTTGGAAGAAGATATAATTAAAATGTTTTGGCACAGAAAAGGTGAAATTGTATCTTCCCTTGTTCCCTGAGGAGTCTGTAAAACATGAAGGATATATTGACAAACACACACCCTTGTCTCCGGTTCTGACATCCCAGGTCATCCAAATGCTATTTATTTTAAAACATTCACTTTGAACTTATCCATATTTTCGCCTGCTCTGTTTCTAACTTTCTCTAGGTTTTAGAATATTATGTTGCTTAAACTTCACCAATTTCTCTTCTAATCATCAGTATCTTATTAAAGCATCCTGTAAATGTACAATAGCATTACAACAAACATTTACCCCTCACTATCAAGGACAGAAATATGATTTAATACTATAGTATTATGAAATCTTTTATATTCTTTGCTTCTCATTCTTATAAAAAGACACAAATATACACCCACACATTTACACATTAAACTAAAAAGAAGTAACAAGCTACAATTGTTGCCCAGCCAATGACAGATCAAAATCCCTAAATGGATATAGGGGAACCCATAAGACATACCTCCTTTATTAGATGGTCCCAAGTGGACTTGGATGGACAAATTTATCTTATGAACTTCACTGTTCTGCATGTCAGTTATGCCTTTATGCTTAAGAGTGTTGAATGAAAGCCCAATGTTGTCCTTACTTCTTATTAAAATCCACTATAAAATTGTGTAAATATCATAGCCATCAAGCTATAGATGGTGGGAACATGGTTTTTCAAAATATTATCACTCTGACCCCATCAGATACCATAGAAACATATGCTTCAGTTTTTAAGTTATTCTTAAAACCTGCTTAAGAACCATGGTACATAAATAACTTTATCTTGAAATATGCCACCTTTCTCTTTTTTTCCCAATTAAAATATCATGTTTAAAACATTTTTGTTGTTTTTTTCAAGAATATATCAGAGCTTTGCTTGTGTTTCTCAAGTCTACTGGCAAAGATGAGGACATAATGAATGATCTCAAGTATTCACTGAGTCAATA
>NW_017731602.1:996418-1028918 GCF_001890085.2 Hipposideros armiger | reverse complement strand
GGTTGTTCTCCAGGATTCTTACTTCTTATGGGTACCAGGCAGTTAAACTTTTTTCAAAATATGTACTTCGGAAAAATACATAGACAAACATGCAAGGGTATATATTTTTGCATGCAAATTCATATGCATGCTGCTGTGCTGCCAATTTTTTAAAAATGTACCCAATTAGGTAAATTATTTTTATAAACTATTTAAAAATACATCTGTTATATAAAGTTGAGAGGTACATCCTTTAAATACATATCTTATGTTATCATGCATACGCCTGTTTAAATGTCATTAATCTTTATGAATACAATTACAAATATAATTTACTAATTTATCTCTATAATTACATTTATAATTAGAATACAATAGACACGAGTGTATTTACATAAAGAACTAAGTTAGGATTGTCTAAAGCAAGCATGGCTTTCTTCAAACCATGTTAAATTCTTATTAACTATAATACCTCTGCCATTTCTTTGTGGTTTTTTAACATTAAAAAAATAGAGAAGTGCCCAAACACTTCCAGTAATGTATTAAAATGTCTCTCAGTTTCTCTGTACACAGTGAAATGCTTGCTGAATGCAAAGTGAAGGAAGATGAATTTCTCCAGGTTCTGTACGTCTGATCTCTCAAAACCTTCAAAATCTATCCTTGATCTCAGCAAACACAGCAGAGCACAATGTTATTTATGCATTCATTTATCTTTTCATCAAGGGTGGCTTATGTGGTCTTTACTGACTTTGGTTTCTCATCATCATCACAGATCAGCATGTGCATTGTGTGCACTTGTAACAGGGATAATGGATCTCACTTACAATACCTACAAACTCAGCTGAGAGCCGTGCAAAGCAAATGGCCATAAATGCACCCATCCTGGCCCAAGTCCTGATGAATAAAAATGAAGATCTTGTCAAATAATAAAGTGACAGGTTAATTTACAGCACGGAATAGTGTGAACAGGGAAAGCACTGCTTTTTCAATCTGTATGAACGGTGCCACCTATCTGCAGATTAGCAGAAAGCTTCAGAAACGCTAATTCAGAAATCTGGGTAAATACATGTGATGTTGCTTAGTTTTGTAAATATCACAGGAATGGAATTGATGATAAAGGCAAATGCAAGATTAGACACACACAGTTGCTTCCGAACCAAAAAAACAAGATTCTCAACAAAGGCCTGCTGTATCAAACAGTAATAAAGAGCCTCAAGCAGTTGTCTGTGCTCATGCCAGTTTTCATGCTTTAATTCAGCTGCCCTGTGGTTCTCAGCTTTGACATTGAGATCTGCACGGCCACCAGAGATAATTATTTCAACCTTCAGGCCATCAGGCGTTCATTTTTGATCATGGATATGTAAGAGATGTTTTCTGCTTTCTAAGTCTTCCAAGTGGATATCAATAGAAAGGTAAAATAAGGAAAAGCAGTAAGCATTTGAAAAGAACTTGAACATTCTACATTAGAGAAATGTGGATGGATCTATCAATTTTTGTAAATACTTCAGTTAACCTAATAGCTATTTATAAGTATTTTAATTTGCCCAAATTTTAAACTGGAGTTAGTTACTACACTAGTCCTCTATAAAATTTGTTTAAATATTTACACTAAAATTCATACTTTGCATATTTTAATGGAAATTTGAAGACACAGTACTACAAAATATATAAAGGAAAAATAATAACTTTTTAAGTTAAATCTGTATATCATACCAAAATGTGCTTTTATGCAAAACTGCAATCAGAAACATACATCATTTACTAAAATATCTAATTATTAACAGAAATCACAAAGTAATGTGATGAATCTCTAAAATGTAGAGATTTCATTTCTCTCCCTATAAGATATGAAGAAAACACTAGTTTCCGAAATAATTGGTGCAAAGATTAAACCATTCTGTAAAAACCGAGTAACAATAAAAATTAAAATATGTAAAGCACTCTTAATTTTAATAGAATATAGTTTCCTGTTTAAAAATTTTAATAAATAAAATGACAAAATATTAGTTTTAAATATATAATTGATACCAAGTAGAACAGAAACCTATAAAAGATGACAAAACATAATAAGCAAATACAAAGTAGGATTCATCAACATTTTTCACAATATTTTTTGTAAAAGAAAAAATATTTAAAATATTGAAAGAATATGCTATAATATCAATACTAATCAATACTATTCAATCTATGCCTAAGAAATTTACATAAGTAGATGACTGGAGAAGATATGATTATCGTGACCCTAAAACCTGATGACTCTGTCTTCAAATAAAAAATACACTGTAACAACTCTCAAGATGGAAACAGAAGAGAGACTACCTGGTTAGGTGTATATCAACAGTCTAAAAACAATCATAATAATTTCAGAATAAGGTAACTCATTTGAAGAGAAACGGAAACAGAATTTTGTTCACTAGTATTTTGATAAGTATACATTTTTAACATTTATTCCAAATGCAAAATCTCAACTATTCCTGGTTCCCAATGCAAAATAGGAGGTGAGCTCAACAGGTATTATCTTTACCAGGTTCCTGCAACTAGTGTGACATACGCTCACTTTTTCCCCTTAAATTGAACACTATAGTAAGTGAGGAAAAAGCTAAGCTAACATCTTCCTCATGAAGTATAAACTTCCACATTCTATAGAACGCTAATGAAATAAAACTTCAAGAAGCCGTTAGAGCATCAGATCTTTAACCTTCGATAACGTGCATGCTTTAAAGCCTTTTTTATCTCATATCAAGTCCACAACACATAAAACAGAGCATAAATTAGCACATAAATGGTAGAATCATTTAGTGTGAAAAATCATGCCATATGACTCTGATGAAATCACTTTATTTCCTCTCAAATATCATTGGACAGAAGTGTCCCTAATACTCTGAATGAAAAACAATCAAACAAAACAAAACAAAACAATCAAACAAAAAGTCTCATCCTTATTAAAAAAAGCAAACTGTCTCTCTGTGCTTTTTGTGATCCAGAGCCAAAAGAACCTACTTCTTCCCAACATGCAAGATTTAGTTACTAATGAAAGTTATTTTGTTTTTATTAAAATGTGCTTTCTTAAGGTATTTGAAGGTAGGATTCTGGTCTTTCTGAAGTTGGAGCTCAAAATGATATGATTTATAGAGTTTATATGAGAGAAAAGGCCTAAAGCAAAATAATTTATAGAAAGCCTGTAGAAGAAAATACAATTGTACTTTTGATTTTTTCTACTTCCACCTCTTTCCCTACAAAGAAAAAGACATGATGCTCTCAGTAAACTAGCCAAAAGGCCAAAGAGAACAGTCATTTGCAGTACTTTTATTCTAAACAATTTTAAAATTAAAGTGCTGTAGTTTAAAATTAAGAAAACTCAAAGGATGACAAACTATGATAGAGGAAAATAAGAGTAATTACACATTATAATGGAATATTAGCTTCCTATTTTATTCAAAGAGATCACTAATTCTGTAGAATACCTTCATTGGGTTAGTGCCAGGTCCTCATGCTAAAAATACCTTGGGCAGAGACACTTGATTTCCTGAATATTCTTCCATGTTTCAGATTTGCTTGCTACTACTGGGAAGTGAAAAATCTTAATTATAGAGTAAAAAAAAAAAAAAAAGAAAAAGAAAAAAGACAATACAGCCAAAATGCATAAGGCATATTTTTGGCTTGAGGAAGGTTCAGTGGATACCAGGGCTATTTAGAATCTCTCTCTCTTTTAACTTCAGATTGTGAGAAAAGTATCTATTCTCCATCTCCTAATCCTTTGCTGCACCATATTGCCAGATTACAGTTAACGTGCAAGTCCACAGTCATTCTAGAAGTCAGTGATTGGGGTATAATGCTGAGGAATCCATGTCTTCCAGCGACGAATACCCACCTTGCCCTCAGCCTCCTGACAGTGTTTTTATTCTCAGCACAAGGCAGTACTGGTATGTCCAAAATGAGATATATGACTTCTTATTATCTGAGTATGTATTCTTGTAGGCGCTTCTTGTTTCTTTTATCAATCTTTCTGCATCTTTATGATCTGCATGGGTTTTTCCTATCTTTTTTTGTCTGTGGAGGTTATGTATTACAAACTTCCCAGGGCCAGACCTTAAGCAGCACGGTTTCCTTTACCCACAGCACAGCTGACGCATATTTACGGTACTCTCCTGCTCTTCATATGCACCTTTGTTTCTGTGTCTTCTTTTGTTTTATGTATTCTTACCCCTAATCCCTTTCATTTTCATCTTTCATTCTGTCTTTTTAGGGACTCACCTTATTCTTGGCTAATGGCAGGTTTTGGTAGTGCTAAACCTCGCTGGGTAGTATACAGAATGAATAGAACCACTGGCCCATGTAGGTCAAGTCATAAAACCCTAAATCAACCAATGGCTAGGGAGAAGATATTCATTTGGTCATCTTCCTTTGAGTCAACAAGAGTATGTATCTCACGTAATTGCAACCACACGCATGGACAAAAAAAAGAAAAAAAGTGCTGAAAGCAGCTGCATAGCTATTAGCAAGTCATATATGGCTCAAGAATGAAAAATTATAAATAATAATAGCTAACATTTATCGAGTGTTTGCTATATGACAAGTACATTAAGCACTCATATGCATTATTTAGCCATTCCAAAAATGCTGCAACATAGAGATATTGTTAGGTTATAGCTGTTCCCACAGCAAGTGGTAGAACTGGAATCAGAATCCATCCTGACTCCAGAGCTCACAGTTAACCAGTATTATACACTATATAGAGAGGGAGTTAAAAAAATGGATATTTTAAGAAAGGAAAACTGTATTAAAATTGTAATACTCAATATATACCTATAACAAAAGATGAATACAAGTCATGTGTATACATTTTTTTGGCACCCTGGTATATAATGTTTATTACTTTTATCTTGTGATAAGTGATTCTTGTTTTAAATTATGATGATCTTTTGCTGCTTTTGAATTCTCATGTGAAAATATGATTTTCCACAGCATACACAGTGATGGTACTTCAGGCATTAGCTCTGTAATGACCATACATCACCCCTAGGGGTCAGATATATTTTAAAAGGTGAAAATAGAATCATGTAGCAGCCAACAGCTAAAAAAGTTACTCCTATAGAAACAATAAATATTTATCTACAAACTGTCACACTGCTAAAATGTCAACCTAGAGCAAGTATAGATGCATGAGATGTTTAGGTGTTCTTTACCATGGCTTCTCCGAAGATCCCTAAAATAAGAAAAAAGTCTTCTCTGAAAGTTCTTTTTGGTTCAGGTGATAAAGTTCCCCTCCGTGTTCATGGCAGAGCAAAGCAGAAAGGGTTTAGGCTTCTGTAAAAAACATTTCGGTGATTTCATCCTTGTTTTCCTGGGTTGAATCTGAAAGTAGCTTACAGTTCCAGGCAGAACAAGTTCCTTTGCTGTTGGTTTGCATTTGAAGGAAGAGGCAAAAGGTAAAGAATATGATATGGGAGACAGAAGGTAAGAGGAACTTGACCAAACTAAGAAATCTCTATAAAGTTACCTGAGATATCAGGACAATAGCTTCTTTTACAATAGAACTGTTACTACATGGACTGAAGTGTGTCCACATCATTGGGTGATTAATAAGACAGTTTAATTACATTACTGTGATTACTAGGTTCAATAGAGAAGCTCAGCTAAATATCACACAGATTTTGCCAATATTAATAGTTTTAATCTTAATGACAAGAGTATAATTCTTAACTTGTCCGTATTTGTGCCTCATGAAGTACTTGAAAACAACAAAACTATTTTGGAAAAAAAGAGTAAATACTAGCACATTTTTCTATATTTAACCAATACCGTTTAGATATAATAATTGGCTCTAATAGAAAGAAACCATTTAAATAAGAACAAAAGTATTGACAAAGCATAATGTCATTATTTTAATGAACACTAGACAGTTGATGACATATATTTAGTGATTAAAAAAATAAACCAATATAAGCATCTCTTCATGGGATCCATAAATCAATTATTCAAGTTGTTTCTGAATAGCTACTAGGTGTGGAACGTGGTACTAAGCTTGAAAGTAACATAATAAGAATTACTTTTTCAAAGAGTATTATTTTTTAAAAATGATATTCTGTGTCTTTTTTATTTGAGCAAAGCACTTTGCTCAGATATTATCTACTACAGTCATATGGTGCAAATAAAAAGTAAGCAATAAAGTAAACTCCAAATTTAAAGATTAAAATGTAATAAAGGCTCCAACAGTAATATAAATTAAATAGTACCTAGTGGTTTTGAAGGCCAGATCACAAATCATGATAAAATTAGGAGTGAAATAGCTCTAAGTATTTTTTAATGGAGTACAAACAATATTTCATATGAGCTTATCAGCCACAAGATTAAAATAAATCAGTAAAAACTGAGAAGAGAAATTGAGAAATGGGATATAAAATGAATATACTATATATTCATATAAGCTTATTCAGTCATAAGACTAAAATAAATCAGTAAAACCTGGAAAGAGAAATTGAGAAATAGTATATAAAATTAAATTATGTCTTTACCAGTTGGTTTTAATTGTGAAATTCTGGGGCTTGGTGTCTAACTTTAGGAAGAAATGTCACAATGGCAATGGAAGAATTAAGTCACATGACCTGAACCTGATCAGTACCCACATGGTCTTAGAGCTACTCTTGGCTTATCCCATGTTCCAAAATTTCTGGCATTTCTCTAGATTAACTGCTATCTTCAACCTATAGCTTCAGTAGCTCTGGTTCTTTCCTTATTCCTCCTCTAACCTGATACAAGAGTAGGTCCTGCTCATTGAGAGATAAAAGTATAATGACTACTAGCTAAACTTTCAGAAATCTGCAAGCACATCTGAAAACACAGTGATTATTCCCTTTTGTTTAAGTTCCGAGTTTGTAATAATCAGGAATAATTTTTTGTATGTAGTATACAGTCAAAAAGAAAAGGTCAGATCTTAGAAACCTGAGACGATTATAAGAATGAGTCTACAGTAGAGGAGGAGATAAGGCAAAATACCCATTTTCTTCAGGAAAATCTGAGAATGCTCACACGGAGTGGAGGAATGTGCATTTATTATTTTTTTATTAAATTTATTGGCATGACATTGGTTAGATATCAAAATCAGCACATGCGTGAAAAGAAGGTACCCCATGAAAATCAGTATGTGGCTTAAATAAAACTAATAAACTCCATCAACAGCCATTTTCTGTCTGGTTGCTAAGATGCCATCTATAACTATAAGAAAATATTGCATATTCATAAATATTCACTTACAAAAATTCTCCACTACCTCAAAAAATTTGGAAGGTTCTTATAAAAGGTTTTAAATTGTGAGTCTTTCAGAAGTTCAAAGGCATTGTCTATGACTAGGAACGTTTGAATCCCTTTGTGACAGGCATAAATGTGTAAAACATAAAGAATTAAGAAGCAGTTACTGCACTGGTAGTTGGAAGATGAGTACGACAGGTTATATGTAATTCTAACGTGATCGACATATAATCATGGATTAGCTTATGACCTCGGGTACATTACTGTAAAGAGGTGCACTTTCTTAATAGTTTTCAGGAAGCAGGACCTCTGATGGTAAGAACGAGATTGGGATAAACATAAGTAAGATGACAGTTCCTGAAAGTTAAATGACACTTGGAATAACAAAATATATAAAAATTAATAAGATTAAGTTAGGAGTGTTTTAACTTTTAATTTATCAACCTGAAACATATTTGTAAAAGCAGCGAATCTAGAATTATTTCATAGGAAGGAAAGAATGGCAATCTGCTGAGCTTGAAATGTAGTAGATAGTAGATAAAATATTAACTATAAAAGCCACACATATATTATCATAATAGCTTATATCAAGAGGACAAAAAATGTTAATTTTTTTGGTTTATGGACATTTATATTTAATACGAATAAAAACTATTCTAAATAAATCATCATGAAAATATTCCCATAAACCATACACATAATTACCATGGCAAAAGAAAGGCTACTCTAAATGTTATTCATTTTTTTAATCCAAATAAAGTTAAACAAGTAACACTTGTCTGATTAAAAATATTGCCTTTGTGAAGAAATATTTTAGTCATATATTTGTTATTTAGCTGGGAATTAGTAAAACATGGTGAATAGTAAGTATGTAGATTATTTGTTCTACTCTATAAAGGGTAAATAAAGCATCCAGGGCTTGAGATAGGGTACAAAGAACGTTTCCATGGTTACAAGCTTTCCCATATCAAATTAGAGCAGAATTTGTGTACAAGAGGTTTGTTGACAGCCTACATAGGCCATAAAAAGAATAGAAGGCTAGGAGTTTGAAATCTAAATATACTCTGCAAAGTCTGTTGAGAGAAAGTTGGGTGAAGAAAGCAGCATCAGGAGAGTAACAGATTAGTTAAGAGTATCAGATGCCATTTTGTAAAAAGATCATTTTTCTTTCAGATGAGGCTCGTAAAAGTCTCTTCAAATGTATGATTAGTTACTCTTTTCTTCGTTTCCACAAAGATATCTCAATCTGGTGTCCACCCAAGCTATTAAGAAGAGCAATTATTTGGCATGCAGCTAGAAGCATCAGCTTCACCACCTGCCCAATCCTGCAGATGTCACTCTACCATATTCAGTCTCAAACATGGGGCCTTCAAAAAGACAGTTAAAGGGCTATCTCCACACAAGTGCTGGCCAACCAGGAGCTCTGCTGTACACCTGCCCCTATTATTCTTATGGGCCATTCAGTAGGAGTGAATTCTCTTTTTAGTACATACTGAGAATTCCAGTTGGGCTAAACAGAATCTTATAATTATAACATGGATGTATGGTCACAGCACTGCTGAGCAATTTTGCCAGAGGGGTATTCTCACATGCTTAAATTTTTCTTTATATACCAGCAATGGTATCTGGATACTTGAATAATTTCCTATTTCGTGAATTGGCCCACAGAGAATTGAGATACTTTACTTTTGTCTCGTGTATTTTGACTACATACAATTTGGGGTAGAATATTTTTATATGATTACTAGATAAAAAAAACAAAACTTTTCTACTAAAACTGCTAATATTACCCAAGATTCTCTTTTCAATATTATCACATTTTGCATTATTGAAAAATATTTAAAATACTTCTAACAGTTTATAAGAACTAAAAGTCACATATACAGAAAAATACATAACCATACAGAAAACCAAATAACATCCTTCAAAAGCAGAACCTGCTCAAATTAGTTAATTTCTCATCTATGCATTTTTCAGGATATATGGTGGCAATAACATTTCCGTTACTGGTTTTCTGCTGTAAGTTATACAGAAAGAATGAGAAGTTGTGGTACAGAGTACAAAAGAATAAAAGGAGCATAATGTACAAATGAACAAATGGACGATCAAGCATTTAATTGAAAATTCTGTATATCACAGTATAAACAGTCCTACCCACATAGCAGATTTTAAAAAGCAATGACTTGGTATGAGTAGTTACCTAAATTAGTACGTTAGTGAGAAGAGGAAAGGAAACAGTAGTTGCTAAGCTTCATATTTATTCATGTCGGGACTAATGGTTAACGGTAACTTGTACAGTGTAGATTATGTCTTTGTATCAGGAACCACATAAGTAGTAACTATACTCCAAAATTATTGCCTGAATGGGGAACAAATTGCATCTTTCAGTTGATACTAATTGACCATACCAGATACCTCTTAATGAGACATGCCTAAGTCAGGGAGAAGCTTCTCCTTTAGTCCTAGTCATAGTTTAAGGGTGTGAGGTTCTTTATTATTGAATGTATACAGTATTCAAGTTTTGAGTAATGTTTTAGTTATTCCCTTCTAGTCATGTAGAAAACATTAACAAGAGTTAAGAAATGGTCTAAAATGTATGAACTTTTGACAATTGAAAATGAGACTGTTTAAATTAAAATCCCATCTTTTTGAGTGTAATTAAAGACCTTACTTTTAATTCTTGATTAAGTCTTAAAATATACAGATCAGACGTATAGTGTAGACATTTACAAATGCATTCTGCATTGCAGACATTTGCAAAAATATTTAATTGGCCAAGAAAAGTCTATTCTATTCTCCAAATTTATCTCTCTCTCAGTCTCATTTAGAATAGCAGACCTAAAGTTGCAAAATATAACAATTTTGTCTTAAGCATATTCTAAAAGGTAAAGTTCAAAAATCTCTGAAGGTCAAGAAAAAAATCTCATTTATGTGGGTAAATTACTACACAAAGTTTTTCAATGAAGGAGTCAAAGTCTCGATTGAGTACAGCTTGAGAAAGAAGCATAGGCCTAAAATATACCAGGTAAGAATAAAGAATTTAAAGGGACAAATCACTATTTGTCTCCACAATTCTCACTCCATACTTAATTTCATGCTAGCTTGCACTTTTATTCTGAAATCTTCACCCAAACCTGGTCCTACTGATGGTCTCTGTCCAAACTCTATGTTCATGATGTTTAAGTATTGCATGACAGCATAATTAGAGCACAACCAGTAATTCTATTGAAATCTAGAACAATTGAGTTTATTTAACAAGGATAACTTAAAGTAACGGTGCTGATTTTTAGGTACTACTGGACCAAGAGATTGAAATTTAAAGTGTAACGTAATACCTGAGTTTGGAAAGTAACAGAAGAGAATCCCTTTCATGCAAATAGAGACACGGAGTGAGAAGATGTGGAGAATACAGTAGAAAGCCTCTTCACACTTCAACTTTGTAACATTATATATACCAGTGGTGCCATAATTTAAGACAGATGTGGAAAATTTAGATGAGAATCAGAAGACAGTCATGAAAAATTACTTAAGAGTTGACAAAAGGGACTACTAAGCAATTAAATAAATAAGTTATGATTCCCTGCCTCCACTCATTCGAATACAGTAGTGTGGTTTATAGAGAGAAATTGGCAAATACCTGTAATATTCCTTACATGCAAAGGCATAAAATGAAAATTGGAAAAGTGGGAAATGATAATGTTAAACTCAGTAAGAATATAGTAATTTCTTTAAAAACAATCTAAATATCATTTAAATAAAATATCTTCAGGGTATACATCAGGTATACCCTTCAGGTATGGTACCTGAAATTTAAAAATAAGCCTACTTTAGTTAGCTGGACCATCAAATTGAAAAGTAATTAGACAAATAAAAAATACTAACAATATTGGACTCTCAAGAGGGTGGTTCTTTCTCTTTGTACCTTTCGGCTAACCCAGTAAGTAAGACTCAGATAAATAAACTTGCTACCTGATGAAACAAAGTATTTTTAGTAAGCCAGGAATCTGTGTATACACTAGGTATTTTCCAGAAAAAATGGAGCCCTATGAACTGCTCTACCTATCCCTGCAAATACTTATAAGCTAGATATTTCCCCCTGGCTGCCCTTGTCAACTATTAGCAAATACTAAAGTTTTATTACAAAACATCTCTCTCNCTCTCTCTCTCTCTCTCTCTCTCTCTCTCTCTCTCTCTCTCTCTCTCTCTCTCTCTCTCATATAGGCACGTGTGTGCCCAAATACACACATGTGTACACACATCTAAAGTCAAAGTATGGTTTGGAAAGTACTCTGTGTGGTGAAGGCACACAATCTGCTGCTTAACTTTGGCCCTGCCAGTGATTCTGGGAGTGGGCCAGAGTCATAGTGATAAAGGAGTGATACTCTGTAAGAGTCCCTGCTGTGAAAGCACTCCTAATAAGAGATACTCCAGTGAATGATTAATTTTGATTCTGTAACTCATAACATTTTGAGTAAAGAAATAAAATACAATACTTAAAAAAAAAGCCTTCAGGATACATGAAAAAATTACATCATTTCAATCAATTATGCTCAAGGATTCTTAATTTCAGATGATAATGTTTATCTTCAAAGTACTATTCCCAAATACTATAATTCTCAAACTCTTTCAACTGTCATGGCATAATGCCTTAAAATACTCTTATTTTTTCTGAAACTATGACATCTAATAGGCCAATAATGACATTTGGGAATTTGGGTTCACAAAGATGAAGTTCAGACTCCCATAATTTAAAAACTATGAAAGTGAATTATTTAACATCGTCTAGGTAAAACAGACTGTTATTTACACCAGAATACTATTTGTAATTTGAACATGCCTGGTAATTGTGAGAGTCAAAATGTGTTAAATTGTCTTTAAGAAAGAAGTTCCCTTTTCACATTTCTACAACTTTAATTAAAACTTGCACAAGGTAGTATTGGAAAAAAGATAGTTTACATTTTCTTTTAATGATATAAGATTTCTTCCAAATGCAGTGCTTAGAAAAAAATATGAATCTTGGTCCATTTTAAATGCATGCTGTAATTGGGTTAAGTTTTAATACTATATTTACAATCTAATTCAAAGATTCACTTAAATATTTCTTCTTTAATAAGATAAACTATTGAAAATAGTAAAACTGAGAATATTGAAAAAGACAGGTATTAATTTATCTTATTGGTAGAGTATATCCTGTCAATATTCTGGAAATACTATGTTTTGCCATCATCATATATTTGACTTAAAAGTTAAAATTCACTATTCATATTTACATGAACCAAATTTATGTGGATTCTAGAAGAATTCTATGCACACAACAAGCATTCAATAAATGTTCTGATGCCTATAAATTAGGAGATTAAGGATACTATCTAGATAGGGTACTGAATCCAATTATTTTATTTTTATAGTCATTTTCCAAATAAGTTATATTAAACTATAATGCAAATATTGGTAAATGACTTAAAATTATATTTAAATGATACATACAAAATATATTAGTATTATTAAAGGTGTGAGATATAAACCTTATTTCAAGAAAATTAAACATACTTGATAACTTAATGTTATTTGATATAATAAAGTCATAACATAAAAGTATTTTGTATTTTATTGACTCTCGAAGTAAATTAAACCATTTTTCTAAGTACTCTGCTTTCAGTATAGTACTTTGAGGTATTTGTCTAAAAATTATTAAATAATACTATCATGTTTTAACCTTACTACATTTTATACTGTTGAAATTTAATAATTTTTTTCAAGTTTATTTTATATGCAGTTCTAAATAGGTTATTTGCTATTGAACATTAATAAGGTAAGAGCATATTACCTAAAAAATCCTAATTTTAGGCAGTGTGATTAAAGCAGAAGTAGGGGATTTCTAGTGAATGTGAGGTGTTATCACACTTAAAAGAATCATCTTTAGACTGTACAGGATTATTGTTCTAAAAAGCTAACCTTACTCCTATTTTTTAAATGTAAGAGTTACTGTATCAAAAATGAGTAAATAAATTTCAAAATTTATCTTCTAATAGCTGATAGAATGAGCCAAACAAGTCTCAAATTTCAAATTTAAGAATTTGAAATATTTGCTAACAAACTGAGAAAACAAAAGCTTTTTGAAAGATTTTAAAGATAGCTACTCTGATAGAGAAATTGCACATAACAATTGTACCTTCAAATTTTCAAACATATTTTTAATTATGTAATAAAACAAGTGAATATTATGAAAAATAAAAGAAATGATATATCACAGGAAATTATTTGCCATGGACAATTAATGAGCATGCCAGTATGTCTCTTTTCCTAAGTACCACCTCAGTGAAGGATACCAGTTTGTGATTTTTGAAAGATAAATAACGTGAGTGTATAAAAAAGTTAACTTTTAAGTAATAGCTGCATTAAACAAAATTGGATTAGGATGTATAATTAACTAGTCAATTATTTTTATATTATGAATGAAACACAATTAACAAAGGTAAACATGGATAATCATGAAAAATGAAAAACATAAATTCTTGAAGCCTCTAAACAAAAGTATTATATCTAGAAACTATTAAATAGTCACTAATATCAAGTTCTTGTGTTCAATCACAAAACAGACCTTTTTACCTCCTTATGACCATCTCTGCCCCCTGCTGCCCATAAATTAGTCAGTCTAATGCAATATTCTATTTTTTTAATTAAAATTTATTGGGGTGACAATGGTTAGTGAAATACATAGGCTTCAAATGTACAATTCTGTAATACATCATCTATATATCACATTGTGTGTTCACCACCCAGAGTCAGTTCTCCTTCCATCACCATATATTTGACCCCCTTTACCCTCATCTACCACCCCCCTCCCCCTTACCCTCTGGTAACCACTAAACTATTGTCTGTGTCTATGAGTTTTTATTTCTTTATTTGTCCTGTTCCTTTACTGGTTAAGTAAAAACTACAGGAGGTAGAACACACACACACACACACACACACACACACACACACACACACACACACGCAATTTACAAAAGTCTAAAATGAACCTAGCTGAAGATATTTAAGATTGCTTTTTTCTATTAATATTTTCATCTTTTTCTATAGAATAATATAACAGGGTAACTCTAGCCAAATTAAAATATAGAACCAAGAACTAAACTAATGTAATTCTTTTTCTACTGGGTACTATATAATTATATATGTAACTTTTTTTAATCTTAAAAAAAGACATTTAAAAGTTTTGCAGGTGAAGATAATTATCTATGATTAACAAAATAACAAATTCTTAGCTATACAAATCTAATGTGATAAAAACTGTTATAAAGAGAACAAGTATTAACTATATGAATGATCAGAAAATCTGACTTCTTTGCTTTTAAATATATTTAAATATTTGGAACAACACTGACATAGCTGTCAGCGAATACAGTTACATTTATTCTATAACTAGCAGTATATAGCATTGATTTCATTCATTTATTAAATATTTATTTCCAGTGAGGTTGAATGACAAAATAAAACACAGCTTTATAGATGACATACAGAGCAAAAAATAAACTAACATAAACATGCTTACTACTTAAAAGTTATTCTTTATTACCTATTCTGTGTTAAAACATATTTCCCAAGGGTGGCACTTATATAAATATGTAATTCTTTATAACCCTTGAAAAATGCATCTGATACAAAAGACTATTAAGGCCAAAATGCTGAAGAATGTATATATGAATGCTTTTTAAAAACTCAGTTATATATGTTCTTTACAGTATGATTTTAAAATTGTTCAAAAAAATTACTTCTAAACCAATTAAGATGCTTTAAACTAATATATAAAAAGTATTTTATTGGGTATATTAGTTAAAAATAAGCATTTTTCCAGAATGTTTTTAAAAAGAGCAAAAAAAGGCCACAAATATTTTAATAAGAACAGATCTTAACAATACATAGTATCCTACTTTAGTTTTTCTCGACATATCTGACCTGATCCAAAATACAATATTATAAATATTGCTCAGATACAATGTATTTGGTATTGTGACATATAAGTAGCACAAAAGCTCTTTCTTTAATCAAGCAATCATAATTGTCAAGGCATATGCAAAGAATGAGACCTAAAATACAAGTTAACATTTTAAACTACAGGGAAAAAACACATTATTTCATATGCTATCCACTCAAGAAGACATTTCTATTGCAATTTTCTTACTGCTATTGTGACAAGGGAAAAAATTCTAATCGCTTCAGAATCATATGTATTCAGCTTTTTTTAAAACATCTATAAAACATAAAAACAGTTTAATGTTCATTTCCTATAAGAATTCACAGTCAGAAGACAGTCATCAAAATTTACTACCTGTGAGATAAGTAATACTGACAGAGTCCTCCAGCTTAACATTTCCTTTGCATCTTCTCCTTGTTTTTAACACTACTGTATATTGGAAAAGTGCATTTTTTTTGTTATAGTGTGCTGACTAACAGCATTTAGAGCAATATTAAGTTCTCTGTATGGATACAGAGAACTTTCCAATACAGTCCGGAAGAATCAAAGTAGAATCTGCATTATGGAAACGAATCTAGGAGAAATAATAACAGTTTTTGGAACTACCTAATTTGAAGGTGAAAAGGCTCAGAGTATTGTAAATTTCAATTCCACCCTCAACTCATTTCCTTTGTAGTAATATATCTGAATCCGTTTTTATAGGATTTCTTTAATCCAAAAAACCCCTACTATTATTTGGCTTGGATTAATTGTATATATGTTGTTGCGGAACTGACCTCGTAAAAGGAAGAAATTTAACAACTAGAAGAGAGCTTCAAAGAAGACTTCTTTGGAAGTCTTGCAGAACTACCTGGTATTACTGAATTAAAACAAAAAGATCACTTGAATGCTTAATGCATTCCGAAACATTTATATCTATAAAGTAGAAACAACACAATTTGGCACAAGGAAAAGATTTACCTTTCTACAGTTTGTTGTTTACTGAGTTAGTACACACACACACACACACACACACACATTCACAGAACTCGCACGCCTAACAATGTTCCTTTTAATCGGTATCTGAGATTTGAGTTATTGTATGTTACTCTTCTCTTTCTTTGATCTCAGTACTCAGCTCACTGCTAACTGTCCTGGGTGGTCTCTGCTCAGGGCTTAGTGACCAGTATCCATCTCCATTGGCTGCCTTCTAGGGATTTCTATCAGCTGTATTCTTACATGCATGTGACAACTTTATTAGCTCACTCAGATTGGGCTTCAGATCATCTCTGTAGCATATACACCCTTTCTCAAACAATCACACTTTTGTAGTTGACTTAGAACAAATAATTATATGAACACTTCAGCTGTTTATACTCAATAATAAAGTCAAAATAAAGAGAAATTTCACATTATGTATAAGTCAAAGCTTGGTTTTCATGTTCAGACTAAAAAAAATCAATTCTCGATTGATTTTTGTGTATATATCGTTATTGTCAGAGGATTAATTGATGAATTTTTCATTTGATGAGTCAGGTAGAATAAGCTCTGAGGCACTCAGTGAGCAGAATTCTAATTTACTCTGGTTCTTCACACTCTGCAGTAAACTCATCAATTTTGATATTTTATCTTAATTTACTTGTTTCCAAAACATTCAGAATAAGGTTCCAAAGCAAAATAAAAGGTATTTAGTACTGTGAATATCTTTGTGCTCACACGTTATATGATTCATGTAATCTGGATTTTTAAAACTGAGTTATACTTTTTGAAAGATATTAAACCTTTATCTGATTCAATCTGTCCACTTTGACTTTCTATTTCACTTCCATCTAAATCTCCACTATGTAGCTTGTTTCTATCTATTTACCTAAAAAAGTTCTGCAAAGCAAATAAAACAACACTGCAAATATACCGTATTTATAACCTAACAGTGTGCAACTAGGCATAAAAATTATGGAAATTTTATTTTGGTTCTGAAAAAGGCATATTCCTATGATATGTGAAAATGCTAAAAATCCTAAATAAAATGTTTTTGAAGAATTATTAAATGCATTTGTTGATCAAACACCATGATTTCTAAAAAAGCTAATTTAGAATTTCATTATATGCTTTTAAGTGCTTCATAAGAATAAAAAGAAAAAAGAATTCTTCATATTTCTTAAACACGACATAATATTTTAGAATGTAGTTGTGTTTTCCAAAGGTAATCTGCCACACCTCTAAGATCTTTTATGCATGCATTTTTCATGTAAAGCAAGATAGTTTTAAAAAGAGAGCTTGAGTAAGCATATTAGCTTTGAATATCCGAACTGTCATAACTACCTACATCAAAGTTCTTTCAAAGATAACTTCACTTTGGAATTTGCATTTGGGTTGTTTTTCCAATAACATCTTTTCACTTTTATTATTTTCCCTTTTGCTTGCATTTTTTTTTTTCTGGTGCTGAATCCTTGCCCTAATTCTAAGGCTGGTGAGAGCAGACCTGGTGAACTGCTCTCATTCCCACACTCTATCTTCCTAAAACGGTCCTACAGGTAAAGCGTCTATCGTCAAAAGGACCAGAACTACCTCCTTCTGGGTTTAAACTAATCAACAGGATTTTCAGTCAGCCAGGAGAACAGTCAGTTATAATGCTCTAGTCTCCCAGTGCTGTGAAATGTCTTCACAGAACTATCAGCATCAAGGTTAGGGAGCAAGAAGTCATGTTCAGCTGAGACTAGCATCACCTCCTATTTCTCTATTCTTGCAAGCTTCTCCTTTCCTACCTCTACGACCTTGTACTTTCCTTCATTACTCTGTCCTCCTCAGATACTAGAGCCAATAACAACAGCATCTGCACAGGAGAATAGCTTGAGCATGGGCCGAATGAAACTGATTCCAAGTCAGTTTTACTGGACTATAGCCTACCTCTTTAGAAATGAATAAAAAAGGGCATGGATTATTTGAGCACTAACCTTGTCCCAGGTTCAGAACTGTCTCTCAAAAGTCAGACTCATATAAGCTACGGCATGAAGGCATGATAAAATTTCCAGACAACACGGCTTTTCTATTTACTCCAAGTAACTTTCTTTTGGTTAATTCATACCAGTTTCTTCATATTCACTTTTTAAGCCTGTACAGTAAACTAAAATTTATGGTTGCCAGTTCAACATTAACTACTGTGCTAAAGTCTAATATAAAGGAGAAAATACCTTAAAATTATTACAGTGAATAAACTATTACAATATTGAATAATTTTAACCCCACAAAATTAATGCAAAACTGGGTTAATTAATAACACACTAGAAAGAGCTTGGTTTCAGAGTGTGGAACACATACCAAACCCCACTCTCAAGATCAGTCTGCATAAAATATCCTCCTCTCTCTAAGCAAGAATATCCCTCCACAGAAGATTCCCATTGCAAGGTTGTCAATCCCATTAGTTTAGAATACTCGTCCTCATCAAGACAGTGCATAAAGGAAGCTAAAGTAGATAAACTAAAACCTGATAAATCAGCTATGTCTTACCAGCTGTCATAAAAGGTGTAACTAATGGTCAAGTAGGGTTTGGGAATCGGGATTTTACTTGTAAGCACCATGTACATTTCTGTTACCATGGCTAATAGAGCTATGAGAACTATCTAAGAAAATAACGTGGAAATGAACAGACGGACTTAAAATAGGATGCTGAATCTGCCCTAAAATCACAGTAATCTATGATGCAATGATTTTTAAGGTTCAACAATGATAAAAGCATCTGTAGGAATCCACATTTCTTATTAAGTTTTGTGCAGTTTACTTTGAAATATAGCATCCAAAATAATTACTGACTCATTCAAAATAAGTTGTTTTTGTGAGTGTTTGATTAAATAGTGAGAGTGAACACTGACTGAATTTGAAATTACTTAACTGATTTGGAAATATATTTGGATGAACTGAGTAAAGTACTTAAATTATTAAACAATTATTGGGTTGTCGGAAAAGTCTCGACATATTTTTTGTTTTTCATTGCAAAAATACATCATCACTTTTCTGACAACCCAGTAGAATAAGATACATTGTCAGAAATATGAAAAAGCGAAATGATGAATCATAGTTCCTTTTACCTATATAATACTAAGTCAATTTATACCCAGATGAATTTCATAATTTCCACCTAAAATGATCTATATAGAAACTCATTCATATAGTATAACAGGTGATATTCTGAACAACCTTTTAACTCCAAACTTTCATTTTAACTTGTGAAGATGTTTCTAAACTGTGTTACATCCCTCGGTAAGTGAGATAATCTAATGCTGCCTCAATAACTGGGGTCATCATTACTGAACATTAAGTAATTAACACATTATTTCTATGCTATAGATGTAAATGGTATAGGATACTGGACTAAAAACGGTGGATGACGTCAAGGCCATCTTATGAAATCTGTTTCCCTGATGTTCTTTCTCAGGAGTAGAAAGCAGAAATAAAAGGGAGAAAGATTTCCTATAACATGACATGATCACTACTTTTACTTAACCATTTACTAAATTAGCAACTTTCTCCTCAGATGTTCTCTTGCCTTCAATATCACTGTCTTCCATACTTTATCAATGATCCTGAGTTTCCCAGATGCATTCAAACGCAACCTTTATTTGCACTGGAAAACCAAGCAATCCTGCTCTCCACTGACTTGTTTACCTCTATAAGGTAATACTGCCATCTTGTGGACCTAAACATATTCCTGGTAAAGAATATCAAAGGTAAGTTGCATTTTCCTAACTATAGGCATAAGTTGGTATTACTTCTGAATATGGTGCAATGTGGGACACTTTAGTGTGCCAGGTAATCAAGATTTTACTCTACACGGAACAAAGTCTTTTACCTCATCGTATAATTAATCTATTCATGATAAAATTCTTGGTTGAGCCAGGTAATCATAAAGGTATAGTCTAGTGGTTCCCAAACACAAGTTCACGAAGCTTTGAAGAAATTTTCATGAATATATGATGAGGATCACAAAGAAATGAGAAAAACAATAACGTAATGATTTTCACATAAACCTATGAAATCTAAACATCTGAGAACTACTAATACAGGCACTGGATATGGTCTTGAAAAATGAACTATCTTCATGATTGAACTACCTTTCTACTTCATCCCCCAAACCCTCAATTAATATGTACATGTTAGGTTTGCCAAGTAGGGGCTTTAAAGGAGAAAGAGGATGATAATGAGGAAAGATGCTTCACTGGGTTGCAGGATCAATGATAGGATTCTACATTTAGAAGCATCCCAGAGGGAGGTTAGAAAGCCAGTATGGTAAGAAAGAGTTCTATCATAGCTGGATTCTTTTTTTTGATATTTGTTTGTAATATGCATGTCTCTTTGCCTGTGTTATTAATATATGTAATGTTCCCAAGTACAGGAAGCTGTGCTGGGTACTTACTTTATATACCACACAAGGTGTTACCCCTATTTTGCAGACAAGAAATTACTCACCAGTCTTTATTGTAGGTAGTGCCACACATTATTAAAAAAGATTCAGTTCTCTCTTGCAAGAACATTAAATGTTATTATTTGAACACACTTTCCCTCTATCGTTGTGAATTGTGAGAAAAACTGATAGTATGTATATAAGCATGAAAAACAGGCTGAAGTAAATTGTCAACCACAGGGTTTTATTGGGTGCAATAACTAAGAAAGATATAGAAACTAAAAAATTACTACTTAAATGCATCTTGACATTTAGTTTTATGCCAAATAAAAACCAAAGCTGCTGTCATCAAGTGCACGTTTATATTTAAAGAAAGTATGAAATGTATATTTACAATGTATTAAAATAGTGACTAATATATTATATTATCTATGCTTTACTAAGTTTAATAAGGCAATTTAAATAGTATTTTCAAACGATGGTATTTATACTTTAAAAAGAATACGACCTATTTCAAGTGCAATGTGAAGCAAAAGTAGGAATACATTCATTAGGTTAGCATTAAGTCATATTTTGTTCTATCAGTTTGCAATTTCCAGAGTATCTGTCTTGGCTTCCTCTGGCTCTGAGCATCAGACGGTTAATACAAATTACTAGCTTTATGCCCAGAGCCGCCTAACTGCTATACTTTCCTGACCTCAGTAATTTGCAAGCTGGAGGAAACATTCCACATATTTGTGTCTCGTATGGACTAAAAACTTTCTACACTAAGCAGATCCTAAAGCAACATTAATTCAAGGAATTCCTTTACTATTTAAAATATTCATGGCAAAGGTCTTGCAAGATAAATATAGGTAATGACAAGGACAAGTAGTAGCTGTAAGTGAAATTTTACAAAGAAAAGTATGGGAATATTAAAGTAAAAGAAAGGTAAAAACATAAGCATTTGGACGACTCCATTTGTAGCATAAATGGAAACAGAGAATTAGGATTTACAAATATATCCTTTCCCTTCTTGGGATCAGCATTCAGGAAATTCATTATATTCATTCTTTCCCCTGAAATATTGACTGAATGCTGGCCAGGCATTAAGTTACAGGCCAGGAATAACTGATAAGACAAATAGAGCCCTTGTCCTCCTAGCAGAGAAAAACAGATAATTATAGCTGCGAAAATTGCTTCAAAGGAGAAATAAATGTGTCATAAGAACATATAACAGGGGTTAACTTAGGGGGTATAGTAAGGGGAATGGGAAGGTTTTCCCACAAAATTGGTACGTAAGCTGAGACCTTAAGGTTAGACAGACCAAAGCATATAGAGATGGAGGGAGAGTGCTAGAAAAAGGCTGAGAATCAGGTAATCAGTGCACATGGGAGAACAACAGAAAGCAACAGAAGGGTTTCAGATGGAAACTGACATGATCAAATGTGTGTGTTCAAAGATCATTCTGGCTGCTAAGTGGAGTTGGGCTGAAAAGGAATGGGAGTGGATGTGGAGTCATTATAAGACAAATCTAGTAGTCCATGTGAGAGCTGATGGTGGCTTTGATTATGGTGTGACAATGCAGATGGACAGGAGATTAATTCAAGAGACTTTTAAGAAGTACAAGTGACAAAATTTGGTGACTGATTACCTGTGTGGAGTAAGGGAATAGAAGATGCCTAGGTTTTTCACATGGACTGTGGTGGGGATGTTGGCGCCATTTACAAGTGACAGAGAATACAAGGAAACAGGTTTGCAAGGGAGAGAGCAAAGGGAGCAATGTGGGTAACTCTGGGTCAGTACATCAGTATAAAGAGGCCAACGAGAGATCCAAGGAGCCATGTTGGCACTCGAATATAAAATATGGTTCCAGGGTTCAGAAGAATAGTTAGGGCAGGGATTCACATTTGGGAGCTTTAAATGTCAACAGTAATAGAAGCCATGAAGTGGAAGACACTGCCTAGAGAGAGGATGTGAGGTCAGAAAAAGGTCTACAACAAAATGTTGAAAATGTCTAATATTTAAAAAGCGGATACAAAAGAAGCTAACAAAAGAGGCTGTAAAGGATTAGCCAAAGCAACAATATGCTGTGAAGAATACTTTGTTGAAGGTTTTCTAGTGTCATGCCCAAATACACCTCATATGTTAAGGAGGTGTCATTAGACACACTTGAGTATTAAAGAAACAATGGGCTAATCTATTTTTGAACTGTTATTTTGAATGGCTATAATCATTCAAATTTACATGCTTAATGTAAATTTGAAGTTAGCTATATCATTGTAAGTGAGTAACCCACATTGTCTTCTTTAATGTTCATTGATCGCAATAAAATGACAAAGGAATTCATATCATCTTCATTTCCTGATACACCTCTGACAAGTTAAGTAACCTGCACTGGGGCACCATTATTAGGGCCAGCATTTGACCTTGGGTTTGTCAAATTCCAAATTTTAATCCCTACTGACTTCTCCAATAATGTTGCATGATATTCCTACAGCGCATTACAGTTTGGCATATATCATCCCATTTAATCCTCTGAATAACTTTGTGAAGGGGCTTTATTCTAATTTTACAAATGAGAAAATGATTTCAAAAAGGTTAAGCTACTTATCATAATTTACATAGCTAGTAGGAGATAAGGAAAAATGGGAAGCCAGAATACTTCACTTCAAGTCTCATACATTTTCTAGTACTCCATAGTAACTGTGTTCTACAAAAACAAACAAAAACCCCACTCCATATCATGTTTTGTTTCACTTATCCATTCACCAAATTTGAGTGATTATTATGTGTACTACGGATCATCACTGTAAAAAAAAAAGTATTCTTGTTCTATTTTTCAGCATAAGAAAGTGATTCATTCACACTCTCTTTTCCTGTTTTTCATTTCCCTCCAGCAGCCCCCAAACGTGGTCACCTCCCAAACACTCACCCCTCAGCCCTCTGATGTCCTCTTTCTATATTCTCTTCTCAGCCACATTTATGGTTTTAACTTGTCCCTTTTTGTTAATGATTCTCAGTCAATCTGGTCCCAGTTTCACATGTGAGTACTACTTTTTTATGCTTAAATGCTTACAGATAATCTCCTTTTTCAGATATTTCTCTATTTTCTCAAACCAATCAACTAAGCTTATCAATGTTTAATCAAAACAAAAATCCACCTTTCCAATTGTTGTCACTGATAACACCAGTGTCCTACTCTATACCAAACTTACAACCTAAAAAATATTAGAATTAGAGAAAGGAAGTACAGTAGTAGGGGAAAATTGTGTGCATGCTTGTGTGTGGAAAGGAGGGAGGTGGTGTCCACTTACCAGATGGGTGACGCTTAGCAAGTTGCTTGACTTTTTATATCACTAAAATGAGGGGGTTAGACTAGATCGTAAATTCCATCCAAATTTAAAACTCTATGTTCTTTGGTTTCCCTCCTGCTTTGTACTTAGTCACTAAGTACTAAAGATTTTTTTTTTTTCTTTGCCACCTTCTCTGTATTCTTTCCTGATTCTCTAAAACAGTGATTCTTAACTTTGGCTGTACATTGTCATCACCCAGGATGTTTTAAAATACAGGTGACCCTTGAATCCTGCCCAGAGCACTTCATTTTCTATTAGGTACCCTAAACTGCTAGAATTACAAACAATGAGATAAATAAATAAATTCATCTCTGTCCTTTTCCTCCTTGTTACTTGTAAGCAAGTGGGGGCAAAGAGTCCTGCCTCTTTCAAATGTGATTTCTTTTCTTAGAAAGTCAAATTAAAGTTTCATTTAATCTTCTTTACTTAGAAAGTCCTTGTCTAGATAAAACGGACAAGGCCTAAAAGATACATTCACAAAATGATGGTGAGATTACTTCTCGAAACATCTACACCTCCAAATATACATTTGCTTTTTTTTTTTCTTTTCTATATAATTGAGACTCTCTGGAAGAAAACAAATGTAAAGGTATATGATATGAAATATGTTAAATCAAGTAAAAAAATGTCACAGTATTCTCTATTGTTTTATTAAAGACTAAATAAACTGCTTAGTACAGTGTCCTTGAAGGGCTGTGCCTGGGTTGGCAAAGTCAGGGCAAAATAAAGACTAAGCACTGCCTCTGTGCTGGTGTCTTAAATGATTTACATGGATTATTTTCCTTAGCTTCCTAAGGAGCCCGAGAGCTGGTACGGCTATGCCCCCTATTTCACGTGAGGAAACCGAACTTTAGCATGCTGAGTAATTAAAAGTGAAAACACACATAGACCATAATTTTGTTTGGTGGAATAAGAAATATATGTATACACAAATGAATATATACATTAAAATCTATATAACTTTAAGAAAAAAGTTGGAAAGATATTCATCAAATTGTTAATCAAGATTGCCTCTGGCATGGGATAAGAATGGGAGCAAAGCTTTCATTTCTTATTTTTTTAATTGCAAGGGACTGTACATATTGTTTTACTTTTTTTTTCCAGCATTTTAAAAAATGACTTTTTTTAAAAGAAGAAATAAAGGACACAGTTACTCTATCTGAATGTACACATAGGCATCCTTTAAATGAAACATGAATGTTAATGAAGTTTATATATGTAATATGTATTCATAACAAATACACAGAAGCTTATTTATCAATGTTAGTAAAAAGGAGAGAAAGAAAAGAAAAGAAAAAAAAGGTGGAAAGTTTTGAACAATGGAAAGATATGATCTAATCTGTGGGGTTTTTTAGGAAGTTTAGTCATAGGAACAGGTATGACTATTTGAAGGCACAGAAAGTAGACAGAATACTATTTGGATGGACTGAGTGTGTGTGAGGTGAGGTCTTCACAGAAGCTTGATTATTCTACTTGTAGGCACACAATGACATTTTAATATGTTTTGATAGATCATAGTTCAAAAAATATGGGGGAGGAGAGAAATAAAATTAAAAAAAAAAGAGATATGAGGAAGGGAGGAAGGGAACAAAAGGAAAGTAACTGGTTCCATTTTACTCAGCAAGTTTTTTATAAAATCAAGATTTAATGCCCAAGATTTTAACTATTAAATGTCACTGCCTTCTTGCATTCCCTCAGGAAATATATACTCAATAGATAACCAGAGGAATGAATGGGAACCCTCTTAATGAAGATGGTATATGGGTTATTTGGACTACTCAGAGACAACGGCAGAGAAAGTGCCACTTTGTAATCCACTGGAAAACCTTCTAATATCAACAAAAGAGTTAAGGAATCTTGTAGACCATCAATTGGTTAATTTGTCAATACATATATTCCCAGCCATTGTTTTCAGGAAGGCAGAAGATACTGAGAAAGAAAACCAAGATAGGAGAAACAAATAGTTAAGGGTTAGTATATCCATAAAATATTAGTGTTGAAAGCCTTGTTTTGTTTTAGCTTGGGAGGGAAGTTGCGGGAAAGAAACATGTAACCCAAACTAGGTTGGCCATGCAACATTGTCAAAGTATTAAATCACATAGGCTTCTAAGAAGACCTCTGTTTTTCCCCCGTCCACTTTAGCTCACTGAAAGAAATCACTTAATCCTCACACATGCACATTGTCTATTCCATGTTTTCAAGGAGTGTAGACCTTGGGTGTCATCAAATGTAAAATGACTCTGAATGTTTAACTATCGTTAGATGAAGGTGATCAATCTTACACAAGAAATAACTGAAAAAATTTCTAAGTTTTTCAAAAAGTACAGTTATTTAAAGAAAGAATGCTTAGAAGATATTTCCCCTACAGAATGATAAACTTTAGACCTATATAAATTGTAATGTCTTATTCTATTTGTATCTATTAGTTGTAAGAATGATGACTAGAGATAATCAGATCACAGAAAATACCTGATATTAAGAAAACCCTACGTGACATAATTGCCACTTCTTCCTTAATATGTTATATACACACAGCACTGTACTAGACTGTGATGGTAAGCAACTCTCTTAAAGACCCTGGAGAAAGACAAACTTTCAATTTTATCCCAGTTGAAGCTGTTGTAAACAGAACATGTCAAAATGAATCATTATATTGGGTGGAGAATGACCAGTACATGAGTCCCCATGACACGCTAAGATAGATTCGCTTAGGGATCCTAGGTTCAAGCAGCTGAACTGACTTTCCTAAGTCACATAGCTCATTAAGTGAGATGTGTGGCATCAAAGATGGCAGCAAAATCTTTGATACTTCTCCCATTGAGACGTGGGGTCTAAGTCCCCTCTCCTTGAATCTCAAGTCGCCTGTGACTGCTTTGACCAACAAAGTATGATGAAAGTGACACTATGCCAGTTCCAGGATTACCTTTTAAGAAGTTTTTGCATCCTTCCTACATGAGATGTGATGTATGATGTCTGACTACCTACAGTGTGCTATGCCATGAGATATTAAAATATCAGCATTTCTATTTAAAGTACCAATTTTCTAACTATTAAACTATATCACACTTAAAGCACTTTTTTCATGATACTGCAGCAGAATGAAAAGCTCCATGAGAGCTAGGATTTTGGTCTGTTCACTGATGTATCCCCATTATCTAAAACGGTGTCATATCTCAGATGCTCAATAAATATGTTAAGACAATGAAAAAGTATTCTACAAATAAGTATTACAAGAAGCTCAACCTATCTCTTACCACCTAAGAAGAAAAACATATCTACAATGTAGTCAATGGAAAATAATCTTAAATTAAGACAAAGTAAATTTTGAAGAAGAGCCCTAATCCTGTTTCACTAATTAAAGACCAGCTTTTCTGATTTCCCAAGTATCATGACTTTCCTCTTTTCTGCTACAGAATCAGTTCCATAATTATCTGAGTGGAGACATCGATTTTCTTAATAAGCACAGCTTATGTTATTAGGTCTTAGATCACAGTACAAAAATATATAGTGCAATACATTGAAGATATCTTCCATTTGCCAAGCCATGCCTGCATAGTCTATAGACAGACAAGATGTTTTTCCTGCCTCAGACACTCAATTTCCAATGCTTAAGCATAATTTTAATATGTCTTATACATTGGCAACCATGGCATATTTTAACTTGCATTCTGAAGAGAACAACAAAAAGCGTTTTCTTTTGCTCTCATTCTTGTGCATTTACCTGGGTCATTCATGTAGCAAAACCCACTTAGCAAAAATTCACTGTGGATTGATGGCTCACTCCAGATGGGCTGTGGTGGATGTGATAAAATGCAAATATGAGTTTTTTCAATATTCATTCTTCAAGAAAGAAGCCAATCTTAAGGCAGGATGTGTGATCCAAATGAGGGTATTAACAACACGTAGTTTGAATGAATTTTTTTTTTTTTAAGTACTAACAGACTTTTGGTGCAGGTGAACTCTATTAGCCCAGGTAGGCATGTGACAGGCCAAGGGGAGAAGATGTACAACAGAATAAATGTAAAAGATGAGGTGTGAAGGTAACAGCGAGGTCCAGGTGCGAACAAACTCCTATCAAGGGATCTGAGCAGGACAACACACGTGAAGGCAGGGGACAAAAACAATGCAGGAGATTCACGATGTTGGAGTGTATCACTGAGAGAAAAAGGGTCACCCCACAAGAGAGCCTGGAGTCTGCCAGGAAAGGATCTACTTCTCCAAGAAACAAGCTAAGAGAGCTCAGCAAGTAGAAGTATACAGGAATAGAATGATGAGGCTGAGGAGCTCAGAGACAGGGAGGAGAGAGCAAAAAAATGAACATGCTCCTAGGGCATATTTTAAAATCTGTATTTCTAAAGCATCCCCAGTAAATGAGGAGACCTTGGAAAAGGATGGCAGGGGGCTTGGCTTTGGGGTGACACCTGCATTACAGAGCTCAGCTTCACTCTGTTAGGGGCAACACAGCCCTCGCTCACCAGTTCCCACGTGGATTAAGAACTCTTGCCTTGCTCCTTCCTCGTGCCGGTTCTTCCCTGGTTTAGGGGTAGTGATCCACGTGACCGGTGAAGCGCTGCCTCGTGACTGAGCAGCTTCCTCCCACCTGGGCAGCCAGCTGCCCACAGAAAGCACACATCCTTCTATGCTGCCGAGTGCTATAAGCTTCACACGGTGAGGCCTGTGGGTAAGTCTGCCAAATTCTGGAGAGACATATCCGCTAATGCATTTGGCTAGTAGACCTAACCTATCCCCCAACCTATCATTTTTCAGTTATAAAGATAATATGTTGATCTCTATAATCTGACTCTTTTTCTCTCAATGGGTTCTAAATTTTGGTGGAGAAAAGATAGCAGCATCCCAATTTTCAGAGGAGTTAAAATATAAAGAAAATGTGCATCTTAGAATTGACAAAACAGTCATTTGATACCTTAGTATTGTGACTTTGTAATTTGTGTGAATGTATACATGTAAGCCAGAGAGAGAGAGAAGGGGAGAAAAGGGAAATAAGAAAAGAGGAGAGAAAGACAGATTACTAACACTCAACTATCAATTATTCAAATAATGGCTTATCTACAGAAACCCTCAAATTTTCCACAGACATAGAATCTCTGCTTGGGTTTCAATTCTAAAATTGACATTACTAAACCCTTTATTTTTTCTTACTAGAATACAACATTTAGTCCAGCAGGAACTGGAAGTCACAGAAAGTTAAGGTTATATATCCACTTAGGCTTGGAGACTAGGGTAAGTTTTATAAACTGACACCGTTGATTACTTTTCTATAACTCTAGAAGAACTGCTGAGATTGGTCTTTTGCATCAATCTCATTGTAATGCTATTTATCCAAAATATGAAATGGGGAAAATGAAAGAATTGTTTAAGGAGGAAGAACAGAGGTGATTTTAGACTTCGATTTTCCCACTGAGACTTCATTAGTTTGATTGAAGTGTTTGTTATGAGTACCCTGAATGTCCGATGGACCCACATTAACTTTAAATTCAAATTCATCCATAGGCAAATATAAATGAGATTTAGATGTTTATTCCTACTATTTATTCTCACCTTCCTTAAAAATATGGTGGCCTAAGAATTTTCCCAATAACAAGATATTGGATCTTAGACTATTTCTGTGTAAAGCACTTTTCTTCAAAGCACAATGCATATTACAAATGAAATATACTGATATGAACACGCGTATTGTAGCTCCTTTATTATTTAAATATGGTTAAAGAGATCTAAATGAACACATTATAACAGATTTTTAAAAATGTATTTTTCCAACTTTTAGAATATGGGTTAATTAGTTTAAATTTTAATCTATTGTGCAATTGATACGTTAATGATGGACACACAGGACAAGATAACTACAGATTTAAAATAGCATTTAATAAAAGTTCCTCATAGAGATAAGGGAGCTTTGTATTGATTATTAAAAATTACAGTACTGACAAAAAATGTTGAAGAGATTTATAAAAAAAATACCAAGGCATGTGCTGGGATATATTAAAGAAAAAAATAATACTCTTAGTCTCCTTGTACACGTTTTCTGTATTTAAACCAGGCAGCTTATAAATTCTTCAGTGTAGAAGAAAGTCAACTGGTAGTCTTTAAATTCTATAAAAAGGAAAAATTTTTTTTCAATAGCCTTTTTGTATCAATCTCAAAATTTGCAAAAAAAGCAAAAAAAAAGTGGAAAAGTACTTAATTGTAATGTATTCCTGTATTAAAATTAATACTTTTCTACCATTAGACACAGATCCAGAATCAAGTTTCTAATCATGCTACAACTCCCAAACACTGTAAAATAATTTTGTTCTTTTTATATCAATGCTTTTTCATTTTCACTAGAACTAATTACCTTTAAATAAATGATTCAGAGATGTCAAAAGCGACTCTCAGGGAATGTTTCAAGAGGTCCCAGTTTCCTGAATTATAGCCTAGAACATCTGCTTAGCAATCTGGCAAGTAGTATGAAGCCAAAACAGAGCATTTCATATATAGTAGTTGTATCTGACCTCAAGAATGTGACAGCTGGCTGATTGCCTGTAACCTTTATACTGTAAAAATCTAAAATTCTGTATACAAGAGAGACTAGTACAAATACGAGTGCCAACACCAGAGGCATGGAGTGTAAAAAGAAAACAAGTTGCCTTAGGAAAGTAGAATGGTTGGCTTCTTCATGCCTAAGGAGTTAGAAAATATTGTTAAAAGAACTTACAAAATTAAAGCAACATAATAACTTGATTTTTCTTACAACCCAGACAAATAAAACAAAACTAAACAAATGCAAAAAATTAAACCTGTTATAAAGCTGGAGAATTTATTAAAACTTAAATTGAACCTTCCCATAAATGAAGTGCTTAAGGTACAAACTGTCAGAAGCATTCTAGGATAGAATCAGATAGAAAGGAAATGACTGTATCAACTACGTATGTACAAATTAATTTTCTTCAAAATGGAGATAGCATTTATAAGCCACTTGACATATGCTCTTAAACCAGGCATAAACATAGCAGGTGGAGGGTGTCCACAAGTGGACTGGTGAGTATTGCAAGTAAACATCACACTGTTAGAGATACCAGTAGCCTCAGCCTGATCGTCACTAATCAGCAGGGTTTTGATACTTACATGACCAGACAGGAAATGACACTCAGATTCAGTCCAGTATAGATGGAAACTGATCTTGGGATTTTTAACCAGTTTCAGATTCAGAGGTCTGGAAATATATTAATCCCTTATGAGATCTAATCTTTTATTAGATCATGGCTGCCCCCCAGTTACTCAAAAGGCATATGAATCTTATGAACTTCCTTAATGAAAAGGGAATTTGAAATGTCCCACTATCTACCATATTCATGGAATTCAGAATTATTTCAAAGACGACTGCAAATATGCTTGACAATATGCAGATGATGGCAAAGCATTTTTATGAGAGCCTTTATTGAATAGTTCCAATAAGGACAATGGAAATAACCAGTAAGATATTAAACAGGAGGTTATACCCGAGGCAACAGTGGAAGTTTTATACCACAATGACCCACTTATCCAGGAGGAGTCAGACTGTAGCACCTTCAATCATCCCATCTTCCTGAAGCCAGGAAAGTATAGCTAATCACGTTCACACTAACCTTCAAGTCTTATATGGTAAAAGATACACCAGTAGGTAAAAACTGCTCTTATTGAAATCATCCCTCCAACAACTCAAGAATGACTTACATGTGAGAAGAATGTTAAGAAATCCCAAATAAGTAGAGATTAGAAAGGCAGCTTTCATTCAGACTAAAGGAAAAGCAAGAGCAGAGGTGATGTAAGTGCACAGGAAAAGTTCAAGGAATGGCAAGTATTTCAACTAAAGAAAACAATACAATGAGAGAGGAGAAAACCCAACTCTGTGATAACTTAGAGTGTGCTTTGGCTGTATCTCAATGTAAGTTATCCCTCAAATGTACCAGTTGCCAAATTTCCAGATACACCTTCTAAGCCAATATTTTTTTTTCTAGCAAATTCTTAACTAAAGCATTAGATACATATAGAAAAGTGCACTAATCCTTATACAGCTTGATAAATTTTCACAAAGTAACACATTCATGTAACCAACAATCAGGCTTTTTTGAAATGAAGCCTACCTGCACCTTAAAAGCCCCCACCATGAAGCCACCTCTTTAAGCATAAACTTTATTTTGATTTCTAACAGCATGGGTTAGTTTTCTTCATTTTTGAACTTTACGTAAATGGAATCACAACAACTGGTTCTTTTAATTCAACAGTGAGTTTGAGAGATTCATCCATGTTGCAGCATGTAGTTGTAAATCTGCTCATTCTTGTTAAAGTATACTATTCTATTGTGTAAATATAGCACATTTAGAATTTATAATTAGAATTAAATTTATAGAATAATTAGACAACTATAGACAATAATTAGAATTACCATTCTATTACTAATGATTATTGAGACAGTTTCAGTTTTTTTTTTTTACTGTTAGTTTCAGGTGTACAGAACAATACAATAGTTACCCTTTTCACCCTCACCAGGTAACAACCCCTCTCCCCCCTTCTATCCCTGAGGCCATATTACAATTACCAATT
>NW_017731602.1:978384-995062 GCF_001890085.2 Hipposideros armiger | reverse complement strand
GCTGTCCAGAAGCCGGCAACTGACCTGACTCGCCCGGGAAGAGTGCAATGATGGTGCCAGTTTGGGTCAGTGAGGCGACGTCCTCCACAACTAGACTGAAGAACAAAACGACAGCAACTTGTCTGTTCCCCTTCCCCCAATTTCCCAGCACTGTTCCCATCCCCAAATTCCCCAATAAAAATCTTAAAAAAAAAAAAGCATTCTATGAGAATCATTGGCTATATAAAATTTACTATGAGTACTGCATATTTTATTATTTGGAAATGGAACTGTTGGGTCTCAAGGTACATGTGTATCCAACTTTGATACTTCCAAAAGTTTTCAAAGTAGTTAATGTTAATTTACATTTCTACCAGGATTGTGTGAGCATTCCAATTGATTCATGTCTTCTGTATATAGTCAGCATTTTGCTTTCCTAAGTATTAGCACAAATGATGATGTTATTGTCTAACATTGTTTAGAGATGTAGTTCAATTTCAATCCACCATTTAAGTGAAATTAAAAAAAACAATTGGTCACCAAAAATCTCAGACTACATACATATGGACAGTAATGAGTTACTTTGCATTAACCTTTAACCCAGTGGTTCTCCACCCAGGGCATTTTTGTCCCCCAGGGAACATTTGGCACTGTCTGGAAACATTTTCGTTGTTATAATTGACAGGGTGCTACTAGTATCTAGAGGGTAGAGACTAGCAATATTGCTAAACCTCCTACAGTGCACAGGACAGCACCCATAACAGAATTATCTGACTCAAAATGCCAAAAGTTCTAAAGTTGAGAAACCCTAATTAAATCTAACCAATTCCCTATTAAGTACATATTCTTGTTCGAGAAAGAAAGAAAAAGAAGCAAGTGAGAATGAGTTGTTCTAGGTGAACATCGTACTGGATAAACAACTCAAGGCATATATCCTATTATTAATTATGTCCAAGGAAAGTACATAATGCATAGAAAGCACCAATTGTTATAAAAACAATTAAAGATTATAATATTTTATATCCCATAAGTGACAGAAATTCATTTTGTTCTTATGTAAAAGGCCATTCAAAGATAATAGAACCCAAATTCAAAATTATCAAAAATGTTAAGTATTATAATTTTTTTCCAAATTATAAATCACTGTCTTTAGGTTAATATGTCAGAAAAGGAGGAGAATGAAGGGTAAACACAATACATAGGCAAATCAATGGCTATTCCATTATATTTTCATTTGAAATACAATACTATTTAAATAATAATATGTATTTATAATTCTTTAAATTAGTACTTCTCTTGAGTAACAAAAGTGAATTGACTTTATTTCAGTATATTTACCATGCTTGAACATTATGTACTAAAGGCATGTCTAAAATAATAATAGTCAAATTGAAGGCAAATTAAAATTATTGCTCTAATAATATGAAGACAATTTGAAAACTCATTTTGTTCTTTTCTAAAACCCCAAGACATTTTAAATCTTTCCAACTGAAATCTCTTTATTAATACTTCTAAAATGATATTTCCCCTCTTAAAAAATTTTTCCCCATTAAAAATTTGTGATTTATAGAATAGATGTTGAGAAATTATGGTGGCCAACAAAAAACTTGAAAAATCTTATGTAGTTGTTTATAAAATTAGCTTTACTCTGCCTCTTGTGAAGCAAAGAGAGGGGCAAAGCCCAGGTAAGAGATAAAAATAAGAAATAAATGTGTCCTATGACCAACAAATACGTTTCATTCTCAGAAAACATCTGAATGCAGTTATTAAGTTATTTCTCAATGGTAGAAACAGATTTATAAATGATAATAAATTAACCTTATTTGATAGTAATAAAAAAGTACACTTATTGAGTATGGCCATTGCTCAATAGTAAAATATGATCACTATATAATGTACTATATATAAAAGAAAGATACATAGTTTGTTTTCAACAGCTTCAAAAGAGGAATGTCATTTTGGGGAGAGAAAAAAAACACGTATTATTGACCATGTTTTGGTCAAAACTATATAGAATAAATAATCACCAATTATTTTGTTTGTTTGCTCTTAATCCAAAAATGTCAATAGCCTCAGCAATTTAACTCATAAATATAAAAACTTGTAAAGATTTAATATAAGGCACAATAAATTTAAATTGATGGTAAAAGGTAAATTGGTAAATGTCCATATAATTATGAGTCATTCTTCTATTCTCTACCTATTAGGATTTCTTTAAATTCTTTTCATTATGTAAGTAGTTCCTGAATTTATGATTTTAACATGAGTAGTTTTTACCTCTTGGTTATCGCCTATCATTTAAAATTTGAAGTATGAGATACTAGTATGAACACAGTTAGATATAATTTTCTGGATAAGCAAAGACTTGGAAATTGAAATCAAGGTTGAGGATTTCCATAAAGGCTAGGCTAAAAATAAATTAGTTTAATTTTCAAATATCATGTCCCATTTTCTAAATAACTTATGAGAGCAAATCTTGAATGATTTATAAATATGTAGCCTTATGAAAATTATCAACCAATTGCTCCATTTTTAAATTTGTGTTTTCTTCATACTGCTAGCATCTGAATGAATGGAGTTCTCAAGAAAGAAAAGCACTTTGTATTTCATTTGAGTTAAACTACATTGCCAACAGACAAAAATCAACTATGCTTTCCAAAGAATCATATACAATAAGATATTAAACTAAGAAATTACTTTTACTAATGCTAATATTATCATACACAATAAGATATTAAACTAAGAAAGTACCTTCTATAATACTAACAAGTGGATAACTTTTCTGCCAAAGTTTCTAGTATCAAAGCACTTTTGATAACTACATCTCACTCAATGAATTTAGTTTAGGTCAAGTTTTCCCTAGTTTTTTTTATTTTTAAACAATAATTGTTTGTGTTTTTGTAATAGCATGCAAGAAAGATTTCCATACCCATTATTCAACTGGAGGCTTATAAAAAGAAAATCTGATTTTTACATACTTGAAAACTATCTGCAACAAAGGCATCTAAGTGTTCCTTCTTTATTTTACAAAAGGATAGAGATGTCTAAGTAGGCTAAATAACTTTTCTAAAGTAGAGAGCAAGTTAGTAAGAGAAGTAGGACCATAAGCCAAGGCTGAATTACAATTTATTTCTCGACATAACTTTAGAAGAAGCAATGGGTGTATATCAGAAGGGATGGCAGAGTGAGCAAAAGTCCTAAGAGTTGCTCTCTTAAATAATTTATGTAAAAAAAAATTCCAGTGCATGAAAAATAGGATATTCCTTATCACAGCAGAAATGTATATATCCTTTGTAGAAACAGGTTATTTCCTGAAGCCTGTTTCCTCACTTTCACTTTATAGTTCACCAGCCTCCATTCTTCCCAACCTGCCTTTTCTTCCTAATCCAAAGGGCTGACCATCCATCTAGTTTATGGCCTTCTAATTTCTATATAACCAGAGGACCTCTTTGACTTAATATGTATTGTATATTGCATACCAGCTCTTCTCATTCAAAATCTCTTCCTATAAGGCAATGCTTATACATATCTAGACATGGGGGAGTCTATTTATTGCCTGAAAATTTTGAATTGGGACATACATATCAAATGAAAAGCTGTTTGATGTGCTTATGTGCCAGGTGCTTCATTAGTTCTGCATTTTCAATTAGTAGCAAAACGTCAGTATAGCAACCTCCTCTCCTCTCTGCACTCCCCAAGCAGTGAATGATCTCTTACTGAACACATCAATACAACAAGAATTCAATACTGACAAGGTCCCTGTACCAAATCTTTTGCAAAAACAATGTTTGTCTTTGCAATTAGAAGATTTTAACATTACAAGGAAAATAGAAAGAATTAGATTAAATATTTTTGAGAAATAAAAACAGAATTTCCCAATAGTTTGATTTCTCAAAGTGGGGCACGCCTGTGTCAGGAAAAAAAATGTTATAAAAATAGAATTACAAAATCAATTTAAGACCTAGGAAAACCAACTCAGTCCATCTAGTATACTATCTTTGTTAAAGAAATAATTTATTATCATTAAAACACACACACACACACACACACCCCCCTTCCCTATACCTTCTCTATAATGCGAGTTTCAAAAGTTAAATGTAGCAGTCAGTGCTTTGGGAGAGAAGAGGATGAGCAATATTGTTGAATATTTTAAATGTTGAATGTGACCATATTAAATATCCATGTATATTATCTTTCTATTGTAAAATGGTAGTAGAGAGATTTCATCCAACTAAATACAATGCTTTTTTAGTCTCAATGTAGGTTTTATAAGACCACGTCAACTGCCACTCACATTTTTTCCACTGTTATCTAATAAGCTCTTTGCTTAGTACCCTTATAACAAATATGTGCAGTGAAAAGAAAATACAAACGTAGCAGCAGTTTAAATCACAGTATAAATTAATCTGCATATTAGGAGATACTGTTAATGTTATAGTTAGTTATGCTTTTTATTGTAATTTTATAACAAGGGACTTGGAATCATCACTCAATTAATTCTTCAAAGCATTTGTATGACCTAACATACCTATTATCGCAACAGAGAGATATGTTGGTGAGTCAGAGAGCGGTGTAACAGGCATTATGTCAAACAAATGGCTTGGGGCAGGTATGGTAGCATATGCACATCAAAAACGTGTCTAAAATTAGATTCTAAATAAAAAAAACTGTCCGGAAAAACTTTGCAGAAACCCAGAATTCAGGATGTGAAGACATAAAATTGCCATTAAAATGTGTGAAAATTCAGTTTTACCTTATGAGAAATTATAAAATATAGGTTGATGACCAGTTATACAACTTGTCTAGACTAAAAACATATTTCAGCTAAATCACATTTTCCTAGAACCAACTGGTGAGAACAGGTAAGCTCCAGCTTTGAGATGAGATTGTTAAAATTACTTTGTCTTACGGAAGAATATGATATGTTGGATTTGCATCTAGATAATCCACTGTGAGCAGGGAGGCAGCGAGAGGACTGGAGAATAGATCCAACAAAATTGGCCTCTTTAAAGCTGGGTGATGGCTACCTGAAGGTTCATATGCTCTCTAATTTTGTATATGTTTCAAATTTTCCATAATAAAAAGTTTATGAATTATATGAAATAAAATAAAATAGATAAAATAAAATTAGATTTTCAACTCCCTCAATGGTAAAAGATCACTCCTCTTCTTTGCTCCTTGATTCAGTTAATGATACTACCATCTCCCCTAATACTGAAGTCAGAAACCCAAGCGTTATAGTTGATTCTTTCATTTACTTCCCACATATAATCAATCATCCTAATATCTCTTGTATCTCTCCAGTTCTATATATGCCCACTGGTTTTTCAGATCAGTCTACTGCTTTTGCTCACATATATTATCTCTGTAGTATCTTATTGGTCACCCACTGAATTCACTCTTCAGGCTTGTGCCAGAATCATCTTTCTAAAACACAAATTTGACCGTGTCATTTCCCTATTTAGAAACCATGCAACGCTGTTACATAACCCTTAAGACAATTTACAAACACATTACGAGGCCACATCAGGCCCTGATGATCTCTGCTTCCTCAGTCTTATACTCTTTCTCTCACGTCCAACTCAATGTTCAAGCTTTATTCAGCTAATCCCTCTATCTGGAATACTCCTCCCTCATACTTGAGGATTTTATATAAATATCACTTCTTCTAAGAAGCATTTCTACAGAGATGGCATTAAGAGATGCTTCAATGTGCTCACCCATGCTTATAGTTTTGGGTACATAGCACACTGTACTGAATTTGCTTGTGTTCCCCATTAAACCACTGTCTTGAGGGCAGGTTCTATGTTTTCTTCATCACTGAACCTCCCTAAACTGAGAAGAGTGATTGGCCATCAATAAATACTTGATGGATCTATAGATGAATTGGAGGATTGACTCGTAGATAGGTAAATAGATAATTTCCACAGAGTAAGAAGGTTACGACAAAATGTTTGCCATTAACAACTCTGAGTTAAAAAAAAAAATCTTTTCCAGAAAGCTTATGTGTCTACTTTCTAGGTGCAGTTACCCCTGGAGGATGATATTCGAAGTCTATCTACACTCCAAGGCAGTGCTAAAACCAACTTAATCCCAAGTCCTCTGGGTCCTTAGATTAGTTGATAATATGGATCCAGAAAAAAAGACTGCCAATACAATTAGATGCACAGAAGAGGCCCTGTCGTACTGTCATAGAAATAGGATATAGAGTGGCAGGATTTATAGTGGAAAAGGAAGTAAATAAACTAAAAACAAAACACTAAATAATTACCATCTCTACCTTTACACTATTAACATTCATGAAGTCCTCATCCTGTGACAGCTAATATAATAACAACTTATATACATCATGTTCCTATTTAAGAACAGGGGAACTGAAATCACATACTATTAACTTCTATAGATTTAACAAAAAAAATGGTGACTGCCAATAAGCCATCACATTTTTCTCTTTTGCTAATGAAAATTCATTTATCCTCCCATCCATAAAAAGTTTTAAAAATCAGCTTCAGGCACAGTGGTGCTATTCATACATTTTGTCATTTAATCTTCATGATAATCTTCTAAATTTGTAATATTATTAAGATTATTTTATGGATTAGAAAACAATGTCTAAAGAGTACAAAACACTTGACCAAATAACAAAACTATTAAGTCACTAAAACTAGTGTCTGGGAATGTAAAAAAGGAGAATGTTTTAGGAAAGCTAAAACTGGTAACTATTAATAGGAAAGTTGAACCCCAAAGCCTATGTTCTTATCCAGTAAACTGTACTGCCAGGAAATGATGAAAATGAGCTCTGCCCTCAATGAGCTCACTGTTTAGTGGGAAACAGAAGTATACCCATAAAATTTGACAAAATAACATTGCTGTTATAATTCAAGTTGTTACAAGGTGCAGTGTGGTGCATATATCCTGAACAAAGTAATAGGATACTTCCTAAAGCTATATAGTATTTAGGAGGTTTCAGTGTATTATTCCTGTACATGAAGGAAGCAAGAAATTGAGTTGCAGAAGTTCATGATGAGACAATGGTGTGGCTTTCTTCTAAATGATTCTTTAAAACAATTGTTAATGTTAAATTATTTGCCATAAAACAATTCAAATGTATCTAAATGTAAGGAAAAAAGACCTTATTTAAGGAGCAATATTAGAGCTAATGAAAGAGTTCTAAGGGATTAAAAAAGAAAAAGGAATTAAGACTATAAATACAAACAACTATTTTATTTATATATATATATATATACATATATATATATATATATATATATATATATATATATATATATAAAATTTCTTTTCGAAAGCAATCTTAAACCTCACTACCTATGGTATTTATACAGATTGAGCATCATGAAGCATATAATAGAACAGGTTAACATCATTCATGTCGTTTCTTCTCTCTTATAAAATTGTTTCTGTAGTATGTTGCAAAAGCAAAATGATTCACTTGGAGAGTAAAAATATAATTTCTAATAGACAAAACTGTAAAACAGCTAAACCTCCTCTCTGGCTAAATGGACTAATATATTTTCATTTAGTGATCACAGAATACAAACACTATACTAGTTTTTCATTTTCCCAGATTAAATTTTACAGTTTTATCACACCAAAATAATAAAAGGAGGAGCGTTAAGAAATTACTGGTTCAATATTTTTAACTGTTATAGCACTGACCATCTCAAAGTACTGTTCCATTTAAAACTGACTCATGGTTTTAAACTTGTTAATGTATTGTTGTAAATGCTTCCTACACAACCCATTTTTTTTTCTCTAAAGTGAATACTGCAAATTGCATTGGATGGACAATAATGAAAAAGCAACACCATTTATTAATTTTGTATAAGTTATCTTCTACCCTTAAGACTCCTTTGAGGGGAAGAGCACGTCTGAATTTCACCATACAGTGCCACAGGCAGAAAGGGAGAAAAACTAAATAAATGCATTCTAGAGGGAGAGAAAATGCCTACAGCATCAAATGACCTACTACATACCTCTCCATAAGGGCTTTGATGTTCCAATTTGTTAATTTCTGGGGGGAAAATACAATTACCAATAGTTTAAGTTTGTTCTGATTGAAGTAAAATTTAAGTTTTTGATCACAAACAACACAAACTGTTCAAAAGGATGGTACATTTTCAAACCATTACAATACAAAGAAAATGTGCATGAGAAGCTTAATGAAATAGTTTCTTACTATCAGAAAATGTAAACTAGGAGCTACGTTAAATCCTCCTTAAGAAAGTTTAAAAATATTCTTGGCATGTGTTTCTCTGGATAAATGTTCTCTTAAATATTTTCATGACCAATTTACTGTAAGAAAATAATTTTATTCAAATATGCAGCTCATGGTATGAATAAGCAATATTCATTTCCCAATAGAATTGACAAATCTTTCAAATAATGGTTTATTATTTTTATTTTTTTAAATCAACAAGACTGGATTAGTAATTTGAATTTTAAGATACACAAGTATTTGTAAATGTGTCTGTATATATGATGCAAATACAAATATGTGTCAAAACACATATTTTTAATAATAAAGAGAAAACTGATCCTTATTAAAGTGAGTTATTATTTAATAGCTTATGTTCAAGCTGCACCATAACAGAAATACATAAATGCTATACATGTAACTTCATATTTTAAATTGTGTCCTTTATTTTTAACTAAATTTCTCTCTAAATAACATAAAAACAACGAATTTAATAGAATTGTTTTAAATAGGCATACAGGTAACTTAATAAAATTCTTTTAAAAGCTTCAGTCACTCCATTAAATATGAGAAAACTAAAAAAATATTTTAAAAGCCATGGTCTTCTTTATCAAAAGGAAAAGGAAAGTTTGAATTGCTTAAGAGTACTTACCCTAATTTTCAAAATAGGTTTTTTTGGGAGACAAATTTATAATATTTATCATTATCATGTGTTACTGCAGAAATAAAAGGCCGAAGGAGAGCTTCTTTCAAATATTAATTTTCTCTAATGATACTAAGAGAATTTCATTCTTTAGTTTTGAATTATAAAATAAACTGTAAAATATTTCATTCAGAATTTAAATTATACAATGTGTGTTCATTATAATTTAAACTCTAGGTATATATAATAGCTTGCTATGCTATACCATTTCTATATGGCATTCCTAACCTAAATTGGCTTAAATCTTGTGATCTTATAAAATCAAATGTGAATGGTTCTGAAACGATATCAGTTTTTTTTAACTGCATAATGTATACCTAAAACAATACTACTTGTGTGTTTTTTACTAACAAAACACTACTTGTGCTTTATTTTTTATTAATACGACTTGGAGTCTTCTTCCACAGGCTTCAAGCTTCATGAGGCATACTCATCCCTGTACTGTATCCATTTCATAAACAAGATATCTTCTTCTTTCAATGGCATTATAAAAACAAGCAACAACATAGTTCCTAAGTTTGCTGACATCTGAATGCATACTTGAGAGTGTGGGGTTAATGATTGTATTTACATTTGAAGAAAACTAATAAGAGCTTGTTTTAAAGTATTTTAAAGTATTAAAGTACATGATTCTGAATAAACAAAATATGCCAAGGTCTTCCACTTAATTCTCAAAACACTTCACTACAAATTTTTAGTAGCAATTTGTTTTATGTCCAGAAACAAAAGATTATATATATTCTGTGTAGTAAAGAGTTAAAATACGGGGTCTGTTACCATCCAGATTTACTGTTAAAATTCAGTTTTAATTTAAGGAAGTTATATAGCAAATTAAAAAAATAAGTAAGTAATAAATGTGTCTTTTTCATATTAAATCTTTAACTCATAATTAGGCATTAATTAGAATTTGTAATATCATATATTGAAATAGGCAATTTATCTGGAAATTAATATTTTAAATTATGCCTTTTATTTCTATCATGTAAACAGTTGAATAAGATCATCACCAAATAACATCAGAAGCATGAAATGCTACTGCACAACTCCCCCTGGAACTAATATAATTTAGTCTTAAATTCACTTAACATTATTTTATTTAAAAAACATTATTTTAATGATTATGTAAATATAATGCATTTAATCTAAAGCTTGGTGACTTAAACTAATGTGCAAACCACACTTTCATAAACAAATTGCCTACCTTCCCTAATTTACTGTTTCAATGATTTCAAGTAAAATTTTATACTATTTCCTACTACTAATAGCTGACATTCTTTCCATTTTAGTTCTTATTCTTAAATAAAATAACTCAGGAGATAAACTGATAAATACTGGAAGTAATTGAATTTTTAAAATTATGTTCAAGATAAACAAAAGCATAAAGGCTGAAAACCAGAGATCAAAAGTACAGTTTAAAATGCAAAGTTGAGCTATCTTTAATCTTTTTCTTGTTAAACCTAGGGTACTCAAGAATTGTCAACTAATTATTCCATTTTATTGATGACATTTTCCTCTAGGGAAGTTATTTTAAAAGTTTAACCTCAGAGAAAGTCATGGCTTCCCCAATCTTTGAAAGTGTCCAGAGCATTGATTATAACTGCAGGAGGTATTTACCTTCTACTCAGAGAATCTCACCCTATACAATCTTAGACACTCTCTCACTCCCAAAACAGCTTTGATTCAGCAATTCAAACTGCTTCTGCTGATATTAAAAGAAGGACCATAGAAAAGGGATCAGCAGTTAAAATAGAAAAAAAAAAAAAGGATGGGGGTGGAGGTGTGTGGAATATAGATCGTGGATATAATAGTACAAAGCTCAAAGAGTACAGCAGATTTGAAAAACACATCAGAGTGACTCAAAAAAGAACAACATGACAGAAATTAAGCAAGATTTTTGTGTTTGCCTTCTATGCATTTAAACTCATCTCAACCTTCATTGAAATTCTGATCATACACAAACCCCAAGGCTTTTGACATATTTTCAAAACGTACACCCTCTCATTCTCTAAGTCTCCAGGGTCACTTCTTAGGTAGGCAAAAAAATAAAAATAAAAATAAAATATGCATGTAATTGAGAAACAGAAAGACCAAATTATAACCAATACTTTTCCATGTAAAAATGGCGCCTAATTGTTTTAAAATCCATTATTTTTTCTCTTGCACTTAGTGAAAAAGCCTAGGTCTACTTTAAAAGTTATTTAAAGTCATGTATAAACATAGGAAGAGGAATAAATATTAGACATATGAGGCCTGGTAATATTTTTTCTTGGGATGATGTCAGGAAATCAAGGTGCTCTATGCTGTTATAGCTAGCTCTCCACTTGACTATAGAAGGTATATGCTTAATTAGTTAATTAGTTCAGTACTAGAGAACACTCTAGATGCAAACAGTTATCACAAAATGGCTTAATCACATGTATCTCAGAAACAGTGACCAAAATTCCAGAAGGTAATTGGATTTTCAAAAATGAACAGTTTTTTTTCCCCAAATCAGTCATGACAGGGCCAGAAGGTAATGATATATCTGCCATTGATGCAATGAGCAGACCTGTCTTCTGTCAAGAGTTGAAATCATAAAGGAATAAGCTGTCGTTAACAACCTCTCTCCAAACACTAGAGCTGTCATTTCATTGTTTTCTTTTGCTGCATGGGGGCTGGTGTGGCCTCATATACCTTGTCAGTTCCATAATGTGCTAAGCTTTTAACCTTTTCTGGAATTCTTGACTTAATCTTTTATGAAGTCTACAATGTAACAGATTATATATTATTTACTTAATTTATAGTTTCTCTCAAAGTTTACTTTTGAAATTTAGAATTAGTGCTTTTGGTTTTAACCTGTCATTTATTACTCCATATTTCAAATAGGGAAAAATGTTAGCATTTATTTAAAACACGTTTGAAATGTAAATGTTATTAATAGTGGTCCAAATTCTGCCAGCATTTAGTGGCAAAAATCAATAATTATTTAAAGAAGTTGCTTGCAGTTTTATAATCAAACATTTAAACTCTAATTTTAGAAATGGTTAAGTGAATAACTATGATATTACTGTATTTCAGAAATATTTTCTTAAAAATTTTAAAAATTAAAGTTATAAAAATAATGCCAGCATAGAGTAAAAACAAACAAAACAAAAAAAAAGGAAGAAAGAAAGAAAGAATTGAACAGAGAAGTTGAAAATGAAAAGTAGAGGAAGAAACCTCATGGTTTCTTTCATAAACTTCCAGAAATATCAATGTATATTCATGTATGTATGTAGTTGTATGTATACAAGTGTACTTTTTCACAAATGATCTCGTTTTTTTATCTGATAACTCTTAGACATCATTTCATATGGCTGAAAACACATACTTACACATATAACTGGTTCTTCTTAATAACTACATAAACTTCCACAATATAAGCATATTTTCAATTAATCAAATAGTCCCCTACTAGTGAATACTTATGTAGTTAGAAGCTTTTGCGTTATTACAAATTGCTGTGATGTATACTTTGTGTACTGCTGTAGTGTAAATTCCTTTAAATGGAATTTAGGGTCAAAGGTTAACATGCATATTTAATTTTTGAAGATATAACAAACTACCATCTAAAAAGATTGCTTCAATTTACATTTCCACCAATATATAAACTTGGTATGATTATACAATTTATTACCAATTTATCCGTCAATCTAATATGTTGAAAAATGGCACCTTGTTTTAATAAGCATTTCTTTAATGCCACAAAAATTTTGAATGACTATTAAAAAAAGCACCAAGCCTGTATGTCATTTGAACAAAAGCATATTTAAAAGCTCCAAGCAATTTTCATGTTTCTGAGGTCTCAGAGACTTTAAAGGTGCATCTCCTGTCAAACTATATTTGTGTGCACTACATAAACACTAAATAATTTCTTATAAACTGATAGATGTCATTGCTACTGTTAAAAATAAAAGCTATGAACTACATTGATATGGTACTTCTTATTACTGTCTACTAATGATCTATAACCCACGAGAATCCTCTTAAAATTTCCATGTTGACAACTTTGCCAAATAATTATGTTGAAATAGCAAGATCTTGCAGTACTTAATTTGAAGATTAGGAACTGAAGACAGTAGTTGAGGTGTTACCAAAAATTTATACTCATATTACTGGAAAAAAAATCATACCCTATTTTAGATAACCATCTATAATGGCTCCACATACATTTATTTGTCGGGCAAAAATCCTAATACTGTAATCAATCAGCTTTACAAATACACCTGTCAAAAAAGGGGAAAATATCATTATATAAGTTTCAGGTGTACAACTTTATAATACATCATTTGTATATTTCAGTTGTCCCGATAAATTTAATTTAAAAAGGGGGAAAACCTAAAATGGATTAAGAAAAGAGGAATCAAAAAGTTAACAGCCAGAATAAAAAAGTTAAGCTACAGTTTATTAAATGGGAAGCAAATGATTTAAAAACCAAAAAGCTCTAAATCAACTTTTGAAGTCTGTAACTCATATCAGAGTCACACAACAGTTTATGTATTCTTTAACTTAGTCCGCTTATAAATATTTAATGATGTTTAAAAGACAATCCAAAAATATTCTAGTGTGATGATATTGCTCCATAAGGACATCACCTCTTGAGGTTTACAACGCGTTTTGTTATATAGAAAATTAATGCTATTTGTTTTAGAAAGATATTAATTATAAAGTGACTGTTATTGGAACAACCAGTATAAAAAATGCAATTAAAATATCATACTGAATTCTTTAGATTATTGCTATTACTTCCACAAACCACACTAAAACATTAGCTAAAAAAAATTACGTGGTATTACCCCATCAGGATAAAATATAATGGGAGGGGAGAGAAAAGAGGTTATAGATACCATTAATTTTTTTGAAAACCGTAAGTTGATGGAACTGGTTTGGTATTTAAGTGGAAATTCAAACTTAAGTGCCACTGGAGGGCAATAATGACTAGAAACAAGCCAAATCATTCACAGAAATTCAGAAAATTTCAGAAATTGGAGTGCCAGCTATTTTTGAAAATTGAGGTAGCCTTGATTCTAAAACTAGAGGAACTAGTTATAAGTTCACATAAGGTGTAGTTACCCTATTCCCCTCCAAACAAACAAACAAACCTCAAAACAAAACAAAACAAAAAAAACCCCAGAAAACCAAAGTAAAGGGTCACAATTTCACATTGAGCAGCCAGCTCTGTAAGACATCAGAGGTTTTCCCTCTAGAGAAACACATCCAGAGGACTAGAAAGGCATCAGGCCATAAACGGGTAAGAGAAACAAAGCTCAAACAAGTGTACCATATAGAAGTCTGCAAAGTGAGGAAAAAGAGCTCCATACTAAAATATGATAAAACAACTTGAAAAATTCTATAGAAAGGTTAAAAAAAGGAGGTAACTCCCAGAAACAAGAGCAAATATAGATGGAACAGAAAGTATAGACAATTACATAAGATGATCAGAGGCTCAATCTAGAACTCCAAAACCACGTGAAAACAATTCTAGAAAAATAAAGATTACAATTATCAAAAAATGACACAAAATGTTTTTCTCAGAACTGAGGATCATGCATGTACAGTACAGATCAAAAGGAACCACCAAGTGTCCAACATAATAAATTAAAAAAAACACTCATACCAAGGAATAGGAAATTTTACTAAAAGCAATATGATTCATTTGTTAACACCAGGGAGAAGGAAAAGAAGTTCCATAGAGGAGAACACAGGATTCAAGATCTGAATGGCACTGGGCTCCCCACTTAAGCCCCTGGAAGCTAGATGACAGTGAAACAAAGCCTTCAACTTCAGAATAAAAATGATTTTCAACATGGAAATCTCATGCCTAGTTGAATTATTAAAATAAAATGAACAAGCAAAATAAAGGTGTTTTTTAAAAAGATGCAAGGTTTTGAAAATGTGTATTCACTCTTTGATATATGCTCCAGCAAAATGAGGGCAATATGTAAAAGCAGGGCTCCTTAGATCCAGGAAATAGAAAGCCAAATAGAAGGGAGAATCGGATGGGACTCCCAGGAAGAGAGACAGGTAGGTAGGCAGGCTTAGAAAGTGACCAGTCAAGGTTGGAACAGAAGTCCACAGGGTTCTGAAAGAGAGTTTTCCAGAAGAAGAACATGAAACTGTAAGATTATCAGATAAATTTGACCATATAAAAAATTACTGGGGCCAATCAAGATCTGAATTAACAATTATTAATAGAAAACAAACGCCCCAGGAAATTATTAATTCCATAAAAACAAACTTGTAGCAAAAATGAAAAGCAAGCACAGTACCTACTTGGCTCAGGCATAAGCAATATGAAAGTAGTAGCGATACTATAAAGCTTGATTGCTGATTTAATCCAAAAACTGTCAGGATGGGAAAGAAATTCTTGTCTATCCATAACAGAAAGTGACTAATAAATCAAGAGACAAAAACACTGTAATTTTAAATATGGACAAGGGAATGTTAGTAACACTAAAAGTATTGACAGTGATTATATCTGGAGAACAAAACTAATAGGTGAGGAAGGCTTAGGAAAGGATAATCCTTATTTTGATATATGCCTTTTGAATTTACTTCACTTTATTTTTTCTCAGTTTCTCTGTGCTATGTTCACTATACTGTATTCCTCAACTCTAGCTTTTAATTTACTAATTCTCTCTTCAACTATGTCTGATAGCTTCATGGCCTGATTCTTCTCTGTGATAAATCACTTCCTCATCCAATTTTTAGTTTCTGACTATAAATTCATCTTCATTTTGGATTTACTCTGGGTTGTAAAGTGTGTTTATTGGCAGCTTTACGTTTCCTTTTACCTGGTAACCCAGGAGTTTCATCAGTACAGAATTCATTTTTACATGAATTTACACTGCTTGAGATTCCCACAGTAAGTAGGTTGTCCACATGCAAGCTACAAATCTAAATTTACCTTTGAGTTAAGGTGTGTGGCTTCTATTTCCCAAAGGAGGCTCTTTATTTACCCCACCTTGCAATTCTGGCAAAGATACTCCCTCTTTTTACCTCTCCACCTTGAGCTGATTTTTTTCCCCCTAAAAACTGAAAAGGAGGAAACTTAGAGCCCTAGCTATATCCAAGGCTCCTAGCTAGACCTTTAGTTTTAGCTTCTGCCTCTCTGGCCCAAAGCTGTGATGTAGCCACTGTGTAGCTCAGGACTTATATATCTCATTAGCTATTCCCGTTGGGTTGCCGCACCCTCCAGGGACTTTCCACTGTGGCTTTAAGTTTTCTTATGTAGTCAAGCATTTAAAGATTTCTTTTCCATCTTCTGAACATAACTAGGTATTCAATATTTTTGTTTTTGCTATGTTTTTCCCCTTATTCTTACATGTGTTCAGTGGGAGAGGGAAGACACATTAATTAGCTCAGTCCACACGTTATAGAATCCAAATTACATAAATTACATTGTTAAAAATAATATTAACTTTTAAAACCTAGACATAACAGTATGAAAATTATACTCAAAGTAAGTAATACTGAAATAGGAAATTCTGCTGAATAATCCAGCTATTAGAAATTAGAAAAAACAATGTAGGCTTAGTGAAGTAATCAGACTTCTCAGGAAATTATTAAAATTAGTAATTTTAAGTCATGTTGGGTAGGAATCACTTATATAGTATTTTGAAAGTATTCTTCATAATTTAAACTTTTACTTAAAACACTAACTTTGGGGCCGGCTGAGTGGCTCAGTTGGTTAAGAGCTCGCTCAAGAGTTTGAGCTCTGAGCAACAGCGGTTTGAGTCCAGCCGGAGCTGAGCAGCCGCTGA
>NW_017731602.1:965907-977664 GCF_001890085.2 Hipposideros armiger | reverse complement strand
GGGCCCTCTGGCATCCCAAGCCAGCTCTTAACCAATGCGCCACTCGGCCGGCCATCATAAAACTTTTTGACAGTACATCTCAATCAGTCAAAGCAGACAGGGAGAGATCAGTGAGGTGTTTAGGGTACACATTTAAGAAGGCACTCACTATCAGGGCCCTATATATACTGCATACCCCTGAAACCTTAAGAATGAGTGTCTCCTTAAATTGTGCACCCTTCTTCCACCCCTGCAATTAGTAATTAAATGACTTAATGTAAATATCACCCACTTTCCTTGCACCTTTTTTAGAGACCAAATGAAATGCCTAACAATATGCATATGAGAAAAGATCAAAGAAGAAACAAGTATGAGCAACTTGCAAACTGTACAATCAGACACTGAATAATTAGTACTTAGCTATATGATATATACTGCTTCTTACTCCAAGTAATATATTATGCAATGAACTGTTAAACACTAAAAATATTAGCTATGCAACCTCAGAAGAACTGTGGAAATTTATCTGATATATATTACTTCTCCAACATGAAATCTTCAAACATTTTTTATAATAAAGTTCTGAAGTAATGAAAATACAAAGATTGGAAGGTCTGCAATTTTCAAATTGTGATCTATGGAGCCCCGGGGTTCAGGGAGAAATCCCAGGGGGAGTTGTGGAGGTGGTTCCAATACTCACCCCAACTTCAACCTAAGTGGCTGCACAGATTTAAAAATTATCTATATCTACAATGTATCTATATCTATATTAACAAAACCATCCACTTAGAGGCAGGGTTCTACTGTAGAAAAAAAAAGTTTTAACCTTACAATGATATGAATCCAACTTTAGGACTTTTACTCATATTAAAAATCTGCAAAAAATAATATTAACAACACTGGGTAGAGATGACATTGTATGACCTGAAAAATTTCAGAATTTACTTCAGTTGTGATATGAAAACTGACAAACCAGGAAAAACAGAGTAGTGTCTGTTTTGTAAACTACGCAAACCTTTAAATAAGATTTTTGAAAAATGTCCAAAAATGAAAACAAGTAGAGCTTATCTGATTGAAAAGTAAAGATGAGACAGCTTCTTTTTTCCCATTAGGCTTCCTCTGCCTGCTTTCTGAAATATGGTCCTTCCCACAACTGTCCCTCCGCCTCCCCGCAACACAAACACAGAGCAGCCCTTGAAGGACCACCAGAGAAACGCTATGAAAAGGTAAAACCAAAGTAATAACATCACTTTATCTGGACTAAAAGCAGGCATCCATTTCTAAATTTTCACCATGCAGAAAATCACCACAATAAAGTTCATACTCAGTTATTATAAAATAAAGAGGATAAAGTATATAAACTAAAAATTTCAAAATACACAACATAGTAAATACTAAATACAGTAAATACTAAGGTATTTAGAAATCAGCTACTTGGTCTTTTTTTTTTCAAGGAATCATGAATTGCTATGATTGAGAAAAGCAGAACAAAGGTCAAGGCAGTAAAATGTTTTCCCCAAAACACTATTACTACTTACAAGAAAGATGACTGACTACTCTGTAATAATGTTACTGACAAACTTCCTCCGTCCTGTTCGGGATATTCACAGATAATCAGTTCAAAGATGTTTGTATGGCTTCCCATATACTCTTTAACCTCAAAAAATCTTACACAATAATAAAATATTCTAGAATGGGAAAGGTTTATAGTTGATCTAGGAGCAGGGATAATATAATTACATAAAATATTTCACTAAGCACCCAAAAGTATACAAATATCTGATTGTCTTTACTAAATTATACTCAAAAATGTTCACTAAATTGTGATCACATTTCACATTTAATCTTAAAATACATCGACAGAATCTGTTCTAACCAAACTGTGTCAGAAAGTTCATTCACTATTCATATCCTGAAATATGAAACAGTTTAAATAATACAAAATTTTATGTGAGTTAATTCAATTTAAACCACAATTTATTTTAGTTAAATTCTACTAAAAAACACATTGTTGAAGTTTGCAACATTCAAAAGTAATGCTTTTGTGTTCTTTACACATCCATGAAGACAAAAAATTACACAATTAACCTAAGAAATTCTACTTGCAGTATTTTAAGGGCCTTAAAATCTATTAACAAATAAATTTAGGAGTTGGGCTGGCCATAACACAGTTGACCCTTGAACAACATGCGTTTGAACTGCATGAGTCCCACTTATTCATGGATTTTTTTTTTCAATAAATACGTACATTACTATAAAGTATTTTCTCTTTCTCAAGATTTTCTTAATAACATTTTCTTTTCTCTAGCTTACTTTATTGTAAGAATACAATATATAAAACATATGTATACAAAATAAGTGTTAATTGACTATGTTATAGATAAGGTTCTGGTCAACAGACTATTAGTAGTTAATTTTGGGGGGAGTAAATAGTTATGTGCAGATTTTCAACTATGTGGGGGTCATTGTTCAAGGGTCAACTGCATTAACATTTCAGAGTTAACAGAGTAGGGAACATATTATCTTTCACCTTTGTAATTATCAGTGTATTAAAGAATTCCTTTTTCAATTTTAATTACAAAAATTTAATAATGTAGCTCTTATAAATCATGCATACATATATTTCTGACTAACTTTACAGTCTTGTATTATACAAGATACCACACATTACTTTTTTTTGAAGAAAAACTGTACTCATATGTGAAAGAAACCCTGTACTTTGCAAAATTTGGTCATTTGCTATAGACCTTAAGAATAAGACAGTAAAACAAAAATAGCCAAACAGATAGATGTAAAACGCTAGGTCAGAATAAACAATTCCACTATTAAGGAAAAAGTATCTGGAACACAATTTTAAAATACCAACTTCTAAATTGTTTGAATTCAAATAAGAATAAAGTAATTCAGTAAATATTGCAATTTACCATTTTGTACATACATTTTTTATGCTTAAAGCATTTTATTTGTGCCTTTAAAGGGTTTTTTTAAAGAAATGACAAAAAGTATTGTATTTTTCCAATCTTTTTTTTAAAGAATAAGAGATTAATTTAAAGTAGCAGATTTCCTTTAGTTTCTAACTTCACTAAATTAGGTAGAAAACGATTTACAAAAGAATCGTATTTTTTTTCAAAAGCATTTCAGTAATATTGATAAGTGCATGATAGTTTGTGATACTTCATGTAACAATAAGCAAAGAAGTTTTAGAACTGAAAATATTCATTTCAAAGACATTATCTAAATTTTTGTACACAAGATGTTTGTTTTTCATTGTAATTGCAAAATAATGCAGAATAGTATTTCATTACAAATAAATAATAAAAATTTAAAGATAAGATTATGTTTAGGATATACTTATGAAGACACATCTTAAAGTAATTTATCACCCATAATAAAACAGAGCTATAAAAATGCCAAAAAAATTTAAAGGAAATTGTACTTACATCCATAGCTCTCTTAATAAATGGTATCTGTGTGCCACTGTCCAGATCTTCATTTATAATAAGCCTTCTAGCCCACTGGCCTGCCCTGACAACACCACTACCATGAATTAAAACCATCAGTTTCTGTGGATTTGTCAAAGCATCCTCACTCATAAAGATAAAACTCTTTGGTTCACTCTCAGTGGCATCTACCTGTAATTAAAAAAATAAATGTTTTCTGATCAGGCATAAATATAAATTAGAAAACAAATGGTTACTATAAATTATAAAATGGCTATTACAGAATTATAGAAGTAAAAAAAACACTTTAAAATAAAATTAAAATAGTCATAAGAGATTAACAATTATATGCAAGATAGAGGAGCAAAAAAGATATCATAGTAATTTAAATACAAAAATATAAAAAATAATATTAGAAATATATGACTCCCTACATTATTGTTGTATATTTAGTATGACAGTATCACTATATATAAGAATAACTAATGTTTTGAGTACTTCCTATTGTCTAGATACTATGAGAAATGCTTTAAAAACATTATCTCAATCACAATCCCATTAAGAAGGTACTATTATTATACTCATTTATAGATGAAGAAATTGAAGGATACACCTATTGGAAAATCATATATTGTCCAGGAATACTACTAAACTTTTAAAATGTGGGAGAGGGAACTATTTAAAAATTCAAAAACACACCGTTCTATGTAAATGGGCTTTGAAATTTCATTCAGAGTATGAACACAGGATTACATAAAAATTATTTTGTGAAGGAGTATTGTTTATATACTCTGATAACCTTATTTTATGTACTAGTTATCTATAGGTTGAAAAGTAAATATTTTTATTCATTTTGATTGCACTTAATATTTAAGTTTAAGCTAGATGATGTATGATTTAGATTTGAAAGACTCAAAAGACCTTTAGGAAGGGATAACTCCCCAACCTTTTATTATGTATGCCATGGCACACACTGAGTGGTATTTCGCATCTGCAGTGGCAAATAACTAGGAATGGAAGCCTTTGTGCAGCCAGGTCAGAGACAGAAGCTAAAGTCTTGATGGCTGGTAATGAAGACATCCTCAAATAGAAAGTGTGAGTCTACACGCTGTGTATGCAATGGTTCTTCACTTCATCAACAGTACATATTTATACAGTTATCAAAATAAGAAACAGACAAAAACTCTAGATATCAAAAATATACCCTGAATTCTAAATGTTCCCAGTCACAATTCCTGGGAAAAGAAAAAAAAATAAAATTCCTCTACTTCTAAAACAATCAGATTGATGTCAGTAATAGATACTTAGCCATTTGTATAAACAGAGCATAAGGGCAATTACTTCAGCAAGAAGAGCATGGTCACAGGGCTGAAGAAAAACACCACCTTCTCCGTGAAGCCGTTCCTGACCTCCTCATTTAAATACCTCCCCAAGAATTCCCTAGTCCCTTGCTCTGTTTTATTTTCCTTGATAACACATGCCATAATCGAATATATTATATGCATTACTTTATATATTTGTTTGTATATCTGTTTATTAACCATCTGTTTCCTCCACTGGAATGTCAGTTTAGGAAGGCACATACTTTTCTGTTTGTATCTACCTACATTCCCAATGCCTAAAAGAGAGGCTGACACATTACAGGCACTCAGTACATAAAGGAATGAATGAACTTTTGGAATAAGAATCTCATGAAGCATCACCAGTGACTTCCTTTAGATAAAAGGCATTTAACTAAATAATGCACCCTATAAATGGTTATAGTACTTGCCTGGTTCAGAAAGCATAGATTGAATATTAAACTAATATATGATTATAAAGAATTTTAAAAGAGCTGCACAATGCTAAGAATTAAAATGCTGTAATTATATCTTTATTATTAGTAATTAAGTATGAAGGAACAGAGGTGTGAAGTGTAACACAATCACATTAGCTTCAAGTTCATAAGAAACCCAGAGTGAACAGATTATGATGATGACAGTGGGTACCACTGAAGTCACAGAAGAGGTGGATGAGAAATGGGAAAACCAAATGTAGGTAATTTCCTTTTAGCTAAGAATATTATATGAAAACAGAGGAATCATTCTGTTAAAGTGGCTTTAAAGAAAAGAAAAAGAAAATAGTGATTAAAAAAAAGAAAACATTGAAAAGAAAGCTGTCAGTATGTAATAAAAAAAGGGCCACAGAGGTTTCTCATCATTCATTTACCAAAGAGTACATTTAAACACGCACAAATAAAAGTACCTCTTAAAGTCAGTAAGGCATTAATGAATCCTAGAATGGCTATGGAAATGGACATGTTTATCTTAATGAAAAACCCTGTAGCTCTAGACTTTCCAGCACTGGCAGATCACTGTTTTTTGTTTTTCTTTTCTATTTGACCAAGTCCCCTATTACCAAAGAACTCAGTCAATTTTTTTAAGCAATAGAATGCTGGTACTTTAAATTTCACAGTAATCACTTTAAAACTAGAAGAGTATGTATTTTCCAAAGATAAAATTGTGATTTTTACATTACAATGTTCAAAAACTTTTAAGGGGCTACAAATTAAGGTAGCCATGAATAAATGAAGTTTTACTTGAACATCCAAAAAAGTTGACATTAAAAGTATGAGAACATTAGAAAAGTCAAGGAAAAAAACAAAACTGAACAATGTAATGATATTAATGACTACGGACTAAGAACAATATTTGAGCTGTTTATTGGCTAATATTCATCTCAATTTAACACAGAACTCTGACTCTGCAGTTGGTAACTATAATTTACTCTGTATAAAGTTAGTGCTAATTTTCAATAGTAAAATATCTATCTGAATAATTTTCTTCATTAACTTAATTAAGATGGAAATGGCTGTTCCAAGGCCATTTATCTTCAAATAATAGTAATTCATTAAGCAGAGCTTTCATTAAGGAATGCATACAGATAAAGGTCATTCCAATGTACCACCCCACTTTATTGATAAATCAACTTCAAAGACCAACTGGTCAGTGAAAGTGCACCAAACAATTTTTAGCAGTTAACAACTTATTTGGAAATGCTCATGAACCCCACTAATTGTAATGTCCATTTAAAAATGACTGAATAAACTGAATGTAAATTTGTAGCCAAGTTATTAAGTTAATCCATGTATGCAGTATTCTATATAAGTGTGAGATACTACAATTGAGAATATTTTGTACCCACATATGTGAAGTGGGAGTAAACAAGAGACATGATTATGACCTTCACTATTAAATCATGGGCTCCATAAAGTGCTGTCATTTAGAAAAGAAACAAAGCAAGTTTTTCTTTCCTTATTAAATAGTTCAACTATGAAACTAAAACTTAGCTCATCATCAGTAGAAAAAAATTAGGTGGTATTCCTTTAGTAAAAAAGAACTGTACCCAAAAACAAAACAAAACAAAAAACAGTCACTGCTACTGTCTACCTGGGATTTAAGAGAACTTGGGAGAAAACTATAAGCTATGGAAGAAAATTTTCACAACTATTAATACATATAATATGTGATGATAATTTAAGGAGAGATTAATTTCCTAAAACAAAAGAAATTTTGTTTGTTTTCAGTTTATAAAACCAGGGAATTTTTACTAACCAAAAACGCACAGGACACTTATTATAGGTCTCATATAATGTAAAGCTCTCTCTATGCTTATTAGCTTTATAGTCTAAATTTATTGAGAGGAAAATAGGTCAAAAAAACAAAGTCTGTCTAAACCGAATCTCAGGCTTTCTATAAAAGAAATTAATGAAACTTAATCATATAACATGATCTATATGGCCAATTATCTTGTGATTTGTTCTGTAAATCTAGGGGGTTGAAGTGAGTTTAAAGGTTCCATGAAACTACAAGTATTATAGAGTTATGAAACTCAATATTAATTGTGTTGTAACAATTAATTAACCTAGGGCTCTTTAAATATCATTCTTCAATACTTTGAAAGAAATAAAATTTAAAAAAATGAAGGCTCGACAGTGACAAAATTCTACATTGACATTTAGAAGACCAAATTCAATACATAGTTTTAATACAATAACACACTAGATCTAGAGTGAAAACTAAAACAAAAAGTTTGAATCCCAAAAGGACTAGTATTGACCCCCCAAAAGATACCAAAATCTTGGTTTTCATGTATTTCTAAAGGAAGGAAAAGTTTCCAAATAAACAAGGGTTGGCCTAGCTATTACATAGAATAATGTTTTATTCACCAGTACTTCATAAGCACTTGGAATAGTACTTGGCACCTTTAAATAAATATATCTGTTGAATGAATGAATATATGAATAAATAATTAATAATGTGATCTGTACTTGAGGTTATCTACAGAAAATTAAATATAAAATAGATTTCTTGTTAAAAAATTGAACTATGGAATTAATTTGTAAGGACAGTCAGTATAATAAAATCCTCAAACCCTACTATTCTTAGAATAATATTATCCAAAGAACTTAAAAATCTCATGCAAAATTTCATGAAATAAACAAAACCTATATGCACAGCTTTGTGCCGTAAATGAATTACTTTTATTAAGTCTTCTAGATTCACCTACACCATAAAATCCAAAAGTCGTCAGGGAGAGCAAAAATCATCTAATCTAGTCCTATCATCGCTTCACACATAAGATTACTTCTCCATTTGAAAGCTTAATAGTTCATATTTCACATTAAAAACAAAAATCTTCTTTTGAGAATTTGAACCTGAAGACAAATTTCAAACTTTTTCACTCAAATGTTGATCTGCAAAATTTCAAAAAAATGTTCTGCCAAAATGGGAGGGAGGCAGTGTTATAAAACACGAAGCACAAGGAATAAATTTGGGAATGTTGAGAGGAAATAGCATAAAAATAAAACATATAATAAAAAAATGAAATAATTAAAGAGATGGTGAATGTCTAATGCAACAGAAAGTACACTGGTTTACTTCACTTCAAATAAATAAATAAAAATTAATTATGTCAATGAAATAAAGGGATGAGAAAAGGGTAGTCTTTTTCATTGTTATAATTTTTTTAAAAAGACTAGAAATCAGTCTTTCCTTTATACTGAAGAGCATTACTTTTTGAGAATTATTGTGCACAATGAGGTTAGGTATACTGACAGGCATTTAATACTATCTTTATCAGTATCAAAACACTAGGACCTTAACATTTAAACTTACCACAGTTAACCTAAAACAAAAGATTTTTTCTTAATTGAAAGCTATTTTATTCAGAAGTACAAACATTTTTTCAAATTGGACTTACTGGAATAGAGATTTTTTTCAAATTACAGTCCTTTTCCAGGAGTTCATATACATACTTCGTGATGATCTAAATAGGAAAGAAATAACAAAGTAAGATACAATGTTGTCCATTATCAAAATTCACATAAATTATTATAATTTATTGCTCTGAGTATCTCTCTATCTTAGAATGTTGTTATACAAAATTAATGGACTCTTTACTGGTTACTTGCAATGGTTTACTTCCTGTTGCTGTGAATAATTATGGGCCTTAATACTAAGGATCAAGAGCAGTTAATATAAACAAGGAATTTCTATTTTTCAAAGCAATACTCTGTAAACATATTTTCTTTTTTCAGTATTTTTAGAATCTCTTTCCCCTATAATTTCCCTATAGATATTATATCTAATATAGTACTATCGTGGCTCTGAATCCCAACACGTTTTTGTTTGTTTTTTATTCACTGGATCAAGGAGGAAATGGTCAGAGTTATTCTACACAGAAAGAGAAAACTGATCCAGCAAAGCCAGGCACCAGTCAGTAGTACTGTTTGTGGTAGGCAGAAACATGGCTACCCAAAGATGTCCACATCCTAACTCCCAGAATCCGTTAAAATGTCACATTACATGGTAAAAGAAACTCTGCAACTATGATTACTGTTAAGAACCAAAGATGGGGAGATTATCCTGGAATATCTGACTGAGCCCAATCAACCATATAATCCTTAAAAGTGAAGATTATGGAAGAACAGTGTCCCAGAAAGATGCAAAGTGAGAAGGCGTCCATTGGCCAATGTGGGTTTTGAAGATGGAAGGAGATCCAAAGATCCTAGGAGAAAAAGCTGACTCACAGCCTGGAGCACAGAAAGTACAAAGAAATCTAAAAAATTGTTTTTGCACCGAAAAATAAGAAAATATTGAAAGAGTGATGAATAAATATTAAAAGGACACAAAACCGGCTTGATAAGAATCAATCTAGCCAAATCTGGGATAGTTGAGGCATCAAAAGAATGACTTCAATGGATTACATCATCCATTGAATAGAATAAGAATCCATGAGTTCATAATGATATAAATAAAGTAAAAAAAGGAAAGAAAGCTCTTTCTTATAATGGAATGCCAACTAATGCATATAGAAGAAATGAAGGAGTTAGAAATCATCAACAAATGATAAAATTAATAGGTGGTAGTGTCATAAATAACAGTTCAAGTATCTTCCCCCAAATTACTGATAAATTACAAGGAGAAAAATAATAGTAACTTTATGGTATGACCTGGAAGATATCACCAATATTGGAGCAAACCAAAATCATGTACTCTTGATATCATGCATTGAGGACAAAAGCCACATCTAAGATACTTTTGTCAAAAATGCAATCTAATTATGAGAATACATAAGACAAACTCAAATTAGGGGTCTTTCATCAAATGTCCTGTACTCCTCCAAAAGTGCTAATATTAAGAAAGATAAAGAAAGGCTTAAGGAATGGTTCCAGATGAAAGGAGAATAAAGAAACATGACAACTAAATGCAATGTGAAAACCTGAATTTAATCCTCGACTTGAGGAATATCAGCTATTAAGTACATTATGTGACAATTAGCAGAATTTAAACATAGCTTATAGATTGATAATACTGAATCAATATATAATTTCCTGATTCTAGTAACTATACTATAGTTATGAAGAGAATGTTAGGAAATAGATAACAATGTATTAGTGGCAAAAGGGAATAATGTTTCCAACTCTACTCTTGAATGGTTTAGAAAAAAAAATTATATAAGTAATATATAATATAGGTGGTTCCTTGTAATTACAGCTTTTATGTGTGAAATTATGTCAAAACAAAAACTGATTTTTGACACTGCATCTATTTCCACAAATATTTCAATGGAAATGTGGCAGATGACAAACAAGGTACGGTAACAACCTTTCCTTTCACTAAAACATTTTAATTTTTTGAAATGTTAAAAAAGACCACATCTGTACTTGGGGATAATTTTCTTCCATGACTGCTTGTCAAACCAAAGATTCACTGGAGCAAGTCCTATAGTTTGCCGTGTTTGTTCCTATGTTCATACCCCACCTAAAATGCTCTTACCTTCCCCCATTTTTCTCCAATTGCTCAAAAGTCAATTTAAATGCTACCTCCTAGCTGAAGTTTTCACTGATCCTACCAATGACTCTGCCTTTCTTATGACACTTAGCATTCCATCATGATTCCCTCACATTCTCATTTGCCCACTGAACATATCCTACTTTACTGGAGCATGAACCGCACGGTAGATGCACATTACATGAACAATGAATGAATGAAAATAATTGGCAGTGTTTGCGAAACCTGTGACATTTCAATTTATAAAAACTATGAGTTAATACATTTTAAAAACAATATTTTAAAAATTAATTTTTGTTGAAAATAAATTCACAAGCTTTAAATTAAACATAATAATAATATAAAACAATACACACTGAGAAGTCTCACTCCCACCCCTGTACTCCTCCATGAGTGCCCCCTCACTCTGTCCCCTATTGGTAATCTTACTATTTAGTTTCATATGCATCCTTCCAGTGTTTCTTAGTGCCAATATAAGCAAACAGAAATGTATTATTTCCCTCTTGTTCTTAAAAAAACAAACAAACCAGTATACTATACATGCTGTGTTGCACACTGTATTCTTATTATCTTCTCTTACAGCAGATTAAATAAAGTGTTACTTTATCATCTAAAAATTTATACTGATGATCTACCTTCTCAGTAACACAGACCTTTTTAATTCTATTTTACTAGTCATAATATTCCATTGTGTGGATGTACCATAGTTTAATAAATTTAAAAATATTAAATGCTTCTCAAAAATATTCACTAACACATATATAACCTTAAGCATTGTTTATTAAATCCTATGCAAATTAAATTTACACAAAATTATTACCTTGAAGCTTAGAATCATTTAAAATAAAGATCCACATTTATGATAAAAACTCTTAGCAAAGTGGGAATAGGAGGATCATATCTCAACGTAATAAAGGCCATATATGATAAACCCACAGCTAACATCATACTCAATGGGGAAAAGCTGAAACCATTCCCTTTAAGATCAGGAACAAGACAAGGCT
>NW_017731602.1:956179-963878 GCF_001890085.2 Hipposideros armiger | reverse complement strand
ATATACATATAGTCACGGGACATGGAATAGAGAGTGGGAATGGAGTCAATAGAATTGTAATAGATAAGAATGATATCGGGGGTGTGAGGGCAGTAGATGGGGGGAGGGGGGTTGTTACTTTGTGAGGGTGAAAAGGATAACTATTGCATTGTTCTATACACCTGAAACTAACAATAAAAAAATTTAAAAATAAAAATAAAAAAAGAGAAATGCTAATTTCAAAAAAAGAGAAAATTTTGTAATCAGTAAATGACATTATATTTTTTCTAATTTAAAAAACAATGTAAAAACTTCCTCCAAGAAAACCTTGAATAAAATTCTTAGAATAAAACCTGAAAAATAAAATAAAATAAAGATCCACCTTATAAGTTAATTATTTAAAAAAATAACACTCTTTCCTCTTAATGTCCCATTTATCTAAACAGTACATTCCATCCTAGGAAGGGATGGAAGGAGGAAAAATGGGAGAGAGGAAGGGTACGTGAGATAGAGGGAGGGACCAGAGAAAGAAGGAAGAAGAAAAAACCCACAAAATTTCTTAATAATCATTTTGTATTTTTATATAATTTTATATATTTTAATATTATTCAGTAATGTCAGTTTGGCTAAGCCTAAAAGGGCTCCTCTAGCATCTTTACATTAAAGAGACTATGATATAAATGGCAATGCTGTCTGATTGGAACTAAAGAACATTTACTCTGGGCGGATATCCTCTTAAGTAAGAACTATACCTTAAATTTCACTAAAATCATCTCCATCTCGTCCCTGTTTTTTCCTTAAAACCTTTTATACTTCATCCTTAGTGGGTACATTGTAAACTTTTAAAAAGTCTTTTGAAGTAACTGCTTTTACAGCATGTCTTTGAAATAAAATGCATTCCTCCAACTTTCTATTAGCACTCCTGGAGTTCTAGTCTCTGAATATATCCCCAGTTGTTCTTCATTTACATCAGCTTCAGACCACTTGCTCTCCCTTTTCCTCTTGCCTACTTTAAAGAAGAGTCCTCCTCATTCTAAGCCTTCGTTTCTTTCCAATAACCAGGTTCTTAAATAGTTTACCAGAGAGACAGACTTGTAAATGTATCAAACTACAGATATCTCCTCTAGTGATTTTGTAGGCACCTCAAATTCGGTATGTTCAAACTGAGTCCATCTACACATGCCCATCCTATTTCTCCTCCAGTGCATGCATCAGCTCCATAAATGGCACTATCATCCACCTAAGGGCTCAAGTCCAAAGCTTAAATGTCATGAATCCTCTCCTTCATCCATGCCTTACAATCAATCAGCTCCCTCAAGTTATTGGCAGATCCTCATATTTCCCCATCTCTACTGTCACCATTCTAGTCTATCAATAGGTTATTATCTCTTCCTTGCACTACTTCTGTAGCCTCCTTCTGCTATATCTAACATGGTAAATCTTCCTTCAGATCCTATCTCCTGTTAGCAGACATATTACTCCTTTAAAAATGCATATCTAATAGCTTCCCAGTGCTGTAAGTAAGGATAAGGCCCAATCCTTATATCCAGCAAGATCCAACAGATCTGGCCCCTGCCTACTTCTCAAATTCCATCCTATACCACTCTTTCCTCATTCTCGATATTGTGTAGACACATCGACTTCCTTTTAAATTCTCAGGTGTATCAGTATCTTTTTCACCTCAGTGCCTTTGCAAAAGATGTTTATTTGCCTGGAATACTTGTCCCATTCTTTGCTTACGTAGCTTTAATATCTTCCTTGCCTGGGCTTCAATCTATCCTCAAGATACAGCTAAGAATTTTGTATTCCTCCTTCCTAATAACACTTAGATTATTAATAATGTCTTTTCCAAGGTCTGTCTTTGCCACTAGATTTTAAGCTTCTGCAAGGGAAGCAACTATATATATTTGTCTTGGGCTGAATGTCTAAAGCCCAACTCATGTAATAGCAATCAAATATTTTTAAATAAACAATAATAATAGGAAACATATGCACAGCACTCATACTGACATAAATCCCCTTTAATAAATCTCCTTTAATCTTCACAACAACCCTATAAAGTAAAGGAGGAAACCAAAGTATTTAGAAGGTTAGATAACCTGCCCATGGTCACACACCTGAATAAGTCATAGAGCCTAAGTTTAAACCTAAGCAATCTGTCTGCCTTGCAGCCTAGAATATATTTTCTGAACTTACATGATATTGCATCTCCTATGTTACAAAGTCCATATAAAGACGTTAAAGGAGAGCAGTATGTAAAACTGAAATTAAAGGGTTATTAGTAACCTAATACTAGCAGGCAAGAACAGAAACAAGAGGGTGTTTAAAGTAGGTAAAGTAAAAACAAAGTAATTTTAATTGCCTAAACTAGGCATTCTTAATTTGTGAACAACCTCTCGGTTGTCTGATGAAGTCAACATACTCTTCTCAGCAGGTTTATATTTAAACATTAATAAAATATACAGGGTTACAAAGGACACCAATTATACTAAAGTTGTCCAAAAAATTTTAAAAACCAAATTTCTAATATATTGTAATGTATGCCCTTGTTTATTAACATATTTTAGATATATGTAGGACTATTATATCATTTAAAAACATCAGTAATTTCTACCTGTGACAAAGTCACAAGACTGTTAACACTACTATTTTTATGCCTACAATTATAATTAAAAGTAATGTAAGTTAGCAGTTAGTAATAATAAAGATGTAATTTTTATCCCATTGAGGTTCACAGACCCCGCGCCTAAATCCTATTCCCCTGGGTTAAGAATACCTGGCTAAACAGCACCACCTGAAGCCTACAGAAACTTTCTATGTGTTGCCCTGACCCAAGAGGAAAAAACGGTCTGACCAAGATATTTTCTGAGATTACATTACAAAAAGCACTACTTTAGATTCCTTTCCTGGCTATAAAAATGTATATGGTTTTAGTTTTAATACTGGGTATATTTAGAAATGCTTTTGCATGAAACACTAGAGTCCAAATTTTCCTGTATCTCTTAATGATATTAGTATCTGTGTTTCAGAACCAAGAAGAATGAAGCTTCCATGGTTACTGAATTCAGGCACTCATGATAACACCATCACTGTGTCAGATGTCTAGGTAAAGAATCCCACTAACTTTTCATGATCTTTTCATCTTCTCTCTCTGTTATAGTAAACATTTACAAAAAATGACCTCAAAGGCAAATAGATGTTTAAATGATTTTGCATTGACTTTTATTAACATATTCAAGGAAAAACATTATAGTGCACACATCTAAGGTAGACCAATGCATGAAAATAAAAGGTTTAACAACAGATATTAGTGAGCCAGAAAAACAAGCTATAAATTAGATATCGTACATGTAAATAATAAATTGCCTATAAATTACTTATTCTACCTAAGGAAAAACATTCACATAAAGAATAAGAGCACACTATGGTTAGGGAAAAAATAAGGCACTGATAAACTCAGGGTAGCCTTTGCTATGCCATCTAAATTTGTGAAACTGAGATAATATCAGCAACTATATTAGAAATTAATACTGCACCTTTATCTTTTTTTTTCCAAACAAGGTAAAGACAATACCCTACAACGACGGCAGGAAAAACAAAATGATACTATTTTTGCCACTCTCCTTTTACCTTTCCACATAGAGAGTTTTATTAATTTGATAAGAAAGTCTTTAAGCCACAAAAGAGGACAGTTGTATTAAACGTAACAGTGTGGATACTACTGGGAGCCATTATTCTAAGAAAGAGGGGCTATCTTATTAAGTCAAGAGATAGTCTCATAACCACTCCCATTGAGGGAGAGGAAGGGAAGTTTCCTCCAATTCTTCCATTTCTACTACATTATAAGAAAAAAAACACAAAAATTATAATAAATTGTTAGATTTTCAGCATCCAGTCATCCATGGTGTAATTACGGTCATGCACTGCTTAACAATGGGGATATGTTCTGGGAAATGTATCATTAGGTTATTTCATTGTTGTGCGAACAACAGAGTATGCTTACACAAACCCAGATGGTCTAGCCTACTATACACCTAGGGTATATGGTGTAGCCTACTGCTCCCAGGCTACCAGCCTGTACGGCATGCTACTATACAACACAACATGAGATTAAATCAGCACAAGAGAAAATGATGTAATCAAGAGACACGTTAAACACGAGATGTATGAGGCCGCTGCAGGCATAACACAGCATGCTATTTTACAGTAATTTTTTTAATAACTAGAAAGAATATACTCTATAATAATGATAAAAAGTATAGTATAGTAAATACATAAACCAGTAACATAGTCATTTGTCATCATCAAATATAATGTACTGTATATAATTGTATATGCTATACTTTTATGTGACTGGCAGTTCAATAGGTTTGTTTGCACCAGCATCACCACAAACATGTGAGCAATGCATTGTGCTATGAGCTTATAAACAGATGAGACGTCACTAGACAACAGGAATTTTTCAGCTTATTATTATCTTATGGGGCCACTGTTGTATATGCAAAAAAGTGTTGTTTTGCGGCACATGACTATACTAGTATTTGGATTTGCCTTCTCACTATAAACAAATAGACAAATGCATAAAATATGTGCAGAGAGTGGAAAAGAGGCAATAGATCTGTGATCCCTAAGAGAAGTAACACAAAGGAGATGATCACTTTGGCTTCCTGCCTGAAGGCAATTTCTGGACTGTGGCCATGGAAAAGGAACCCAAGAAGAACCCGGTGGCTTCACTGAATTGAGGAGAAAGAGACTGGTGTTCAGGGAAACTGAGGCAACTGGAACTTGCAGGGCACAACATCAGAGATGAGGGGGCTATGCAGAAAAAGAGCACTACAAAATCTACATATGAGTTACTTTAAGTCTTCGGCTAAGTTGTGTATGATTAGGATGAAACTTCTAAGAGGCCAAACCAAGAAAACGACTGAGGAAAAAAAAACACTGGAAAGTTTAAAGGTGAACAATTCCAAGAGCTTATATAGGGTTCAGAGACATTCAAGTTCAAACAAGCCAGAGTGAAAAGTCTTCACTGAATATTCAGAATATTCAGCAGTGACCTGACAAGGGTCATTCCTCCGAAGAGAGGTAAACTATTCCTAGAATAATAGCTACTCTAGATCGATCTTAGCAAAGCTTTAATACAAACCTATAAATGATCAAGTTGTTCCAAAGTAAGCTTAACTGCTGCCAAAATAAATTCAATTTTGTTCAAAGGGAGGCAACACTATCCAGACTCTCACGAATATAATATTTATAATATCCACTATCCAGTACAAATTACTACAGACATTCATGAAAATCAGAAAATGTGATCCATAACTGGGAGAAAAATTGTGAGTAAAATGAGACCTGGAAATGTAAGAGATAATGAAATTAGTTGACAAATGCATTAAACCAGCTATTATAAAAATGTTCAAGGCCGTACAAGAAAACACAAATATAATGAGAAAAGAAACAAATTTAAAAAGAACTAAAAATAGAACTGCTCAAAACTGAAAAACACAGTATCTGAAATAAAAACTTCAGTGGATAGGTTTAACATCATATTAAACACTGCAGAAGAATAGATCAGAGAATGTGAAGACATAGTAATAAAAAATATACAAAATGAAAGAGAGAAAAAACTGAAAAAGTGAACAGTGCCTCAGTGACCTGTGAGACAATGAGAAGCAGCTTAACACACATGTAATTAGAATAAAGCAAGTGAGGTGGAGAGGAAGAAGAAATATTTGAAACAATGACAGATCATTTCCAGATTTGAGAAAAACTATAAACCCATATGTCCCAGAAGCTCAACAAAGAAGATAACTGTGAAGAAAAGAAATCCAAGGCATACTCACAAACTGCTGAAAAACAGTGATTAAGAGAAAATCTCAAAAGCACCCAGAGAAAACAACATATTGCAGAGTGAATCAAAGATAAGAAATACCACTAACTTCTCAAAAAAATAGAAAACTGAAGAAATGAGGAAACACCTTTAAAGTAATCCAAGAAAAAAAAATACCCCATAATTGAAATTTTACATACACTGAAAATATCTGTCAAAAAATAAAGGCAAAATAAAGACCTTTCCAGACAAACAAAAGCCAAGAAAGTTAATTTCCAGCTGACTGATACTAGAAATATTATACAGTATTCTTTATGCTGAGGAAAACAGATGGAAAGCCAGGTATAGAGATAAATAGAAGTACAATGTAATGAGGCTCTCATGTTATATGTGAAGTGGTATAATTTTACTTGAAAATAAACTGTGGTAAGTTAAAGAGGTATATTGTAAACCTGAGAGTAACCATTAAAGTAAAACAAAAAGGTATAGTTAATAATCCAGAAGAGGGGATAAAATGTAGTACTGTCAAATATATTCAGTTATATTACTTTTAGCTATGGTTTTTCTTATGAGTGAAGTGATGAATTTCTACTGAAGTCTGATATATATATACTGTATGCTTATTGTTTTTGCACAAACATTAATTATACAGTTTGTATGTAGAAGCGCTAAAGAACCTCAGAATACAGGCATTATAGAAATTCAATAAATACCATTCTGACAAAAAGGGAATAGTTTCCTACTTAGATAAAATATAGATAATTTTTTATAATTTAAATGATAATTTTATCAGTTAGATCTGACAATATCAAAAGAATGGGAACCACCAAATTTAAATTAAGGTCGAGGTGTAAATCTTTTCTCAGAGTATGAGATGATAATTCATTTCTAATATAAGTCAAGGCATTAAAAAATAGATTTTATTCTAGAAAAGACCTAACAGGAAAAAAATAATTTCTACTTCTAAAATCCATATAAGAAACAAAACCACCTTTCCAATAATCCCTAGGCAATTTCCAAAGTAAACTCTAAAGACATATGTATTAGTTTAATGAATACATGCTAAAGAGATTAGTTGTCATTAAAACACAAAACTTCTTAAACTGAAAAAATATCTTAGTATTCTGCCTTGATGAAAGCAAACAAACTAAAAATAAATTTACTTTAGTACGTATCTTCAGAGATATCTGAAAGTTATTTTATTATATAAAATATTTTGCTTTGGTGAGCCTCACCAGCTGGTAGCATTTGCCCAGAGAGACAGCTGTTTTTTAGTTTCATTTTCTGAGCACGTTTCCAACTGTCAGTTCTAACTGTATGCAATCCCATAGTGACAGAATACTTTAAGAAAAATGTCTCATTAACTGTAAATCTACGAAGTCCACTCTCTTCAGTGAATTCAAATTAAACCCACAGACTTGCCAGCTCATAACAGAATCCCCCACACATTTTTTGTTGTTGTTCTTTTGCATTGCAGACGTAAAGTAAAATATTCATGCTATTTACTATAAAATCTTTTGCTCAACCCTATAAATGCACTGACATAATGTTAGTGGAAGTATATCTTCAAAAAGTACAAATTACAAAGCAATTTTAATAAAATAAGAACTTGTAAATTCTTTTACAATGTAAAATGGCTTACAATTTTGCAGTGAGACAAGTTTGGACAATAAAGTTCAACTTTAAAATGTACAATAGGTTCTTAGAAAATTCCCTGTAAGAATTTAAGAAGAGACTGATCATACAGGGCTATCTATAAAAATCAGATAAGGTAATGCATATTAAAAAAGCTTAAAAAAATCAGTTTTTAAGTGTAAGGTACTTTTTTACTATTAATACAATTAAATCACCTTTATAAATTATTTGGAAAGGATTATAGAAAAATGAGTGTGG
>NW_017731602.1:948389-952904 GCF_001890085.2 Hipposideros armiger | reverse complement strand
AATTACCAGAAGGAAAGAGGGGAGGGGAGAGAAAGAAGAGGGTAAAGGGGGTCAAAAACATGGTGATGGAAGGAAATCTGACTGGGTAGCGAACACACAATGCAATATAAAGATGATGTATTGCAGAATTGTACCTTTGAACTCTACATAATTTCATTAACTAATGCCACCCCAATAAATTTAATGAAAAAAAAATAGGCAACCTCAGAGAAACAGTAAAATGGTATTTGCCAGGGGCAAATATAATTTCATAGCCCTGTTCCATGTCATTACAAACATAAAAGATTTGTAGAATAAAAGAAACTTCTGGAGAACTACCATGAGTATATAGTGATTTAGAGGCAACGTAACAGAAACTATGATCCCTTCTTCATTTTCTTCCAAATTCTTTTCCCTAAGTAGAGTGCTTACAGAATTATCAAAATATATGATGAGGACTGACTCTGGGTGGTGAGCACACAATTTGATATACAGATGATGTATTACAGAATTATACACCTGAAACCTATGTAACTTTATTAACAAATGTCACACCAATAAACTTTAATAATAAATAAATAAATAAATAAATAAAATATATGGTGATGGAAGGAGAACTGACTCTGGGTGGTGAACACACAATGTGATACATAGATGATGTATTATAAAATTATACACTTGAAACCTATGTAATTTTACTAACCATTATCACCCCAACAAATTTAATTAAAAAAAAAAAGAATTATCAAGTATGTGGAGGCCAAGTTTCTTTTCTGCTGATTATAGAAACATTTTTTTGACCAAGATTGTTACCCAACATTACTTTTGACACTATTCAGAAACTTATAACTAATTAGGAAAGATGTAAAAGTTTTACTCTAATAATAATTATCTATATCCCTATATCTACCTATATAAACAAACATGCATGTACATACATACATATGCAATGTAGGCATTAAATAGATTTCTGCACTTAAAAAAATAAACTGTTTCTGCACATAGATACACTTTGTTTTAAAAATGATATAGTAAATATGGATAGATAACTTTATGAAATCAGTAGAACAATAGGAAGCAGTCTTTTTAAAGTTATGGGCAATGCACTGTTTACAGACCTCAACTTTGTATGAGAATATAGACAACTAGAGTGTTCGACTGGTTCTAAAACTTATGGGATTGCTCAGTGTCACTGAGGTGTCCTAAATAAACTCCCACTACTTTACAAATCCAAGTCAGAATTCTTGCACTGGCCCCTACAACATCTCAAGTAAAAATCATCCTGCATCCTGGATCTACTTTAACTGTTTTATAACCATTGACTGCCAACGTTACGTATGTTGCTACCCTAAAAAAAAACTGCTTTCCTAAAATTAGATTTTAACATTTCACTATTCTTTTTTATTCAAGCAAATGATGCCTTGAAAATGTTTCTCATTTAGAAATACAAACATTTGTTATTGGTGCCAGCCAAGTGGCTTGCTGGTTAGGAGTTGGCTTGGGAGTGCGAGCTCTGAGCAGCAGGGTCCCAGTTCGGATCCCACATGAGGGCCAATGACACTGCACCCTCTACAGCTAAGATGGTGAACAACAGCTCGACCTGGAGCTGGGCTGCCATGAGTCGCCAGCGATGGCATAGGCTGCAGTGGGGCCGGCCGGCAGTGGGCTGCCATGAGCTACCGTGAGTGGCCAACAGCCAGCGAGAGCTGCCGTGAGCCACCATGAGCGACAGTCCAATGGCCATCATCCGATCTGCCTCACCTGGGAAGAGTGCAATGATCACAATACCAACATGGGCCAGTGATGCGATGTCCTCCACAACTAGACTGAAGAACAAAAGGACAGCAACTTGTCTGTTCCCCTTNAAAAAGAAAGAAATTCTGCCATATGCAACAACATGCATAAAAATGGAGGACATTATACTAAGTGAAATAAGTCAGTCACAAAAGGACAAATAATGATTATTCCACTTAATGATGTATCTAAAATAATCAAACTCAGAGAAATAGAGAGTAAAATGGTGGTTGCCAGGGCAACTATATATACAAAATTTCATAGCCTTGTCCCATATCATTACAAACACAGTAGAAGATTTGCTGGAGCTCCTCATATATCAATAATCACCCTAAATGTAAATGGACTGAACTCACCAATAAAAAGGCACAGAGTAACAGATTGGATCAAAATAAAACCCAAACTCATGTTGCCTTCAAGAGACACATCTCACCTATAAGGACAAATGTAGACTCAAAGTGAAAGGGTAGAAAATGATACTTCAAGCAAATGGCATGAAGAGAAAAGTGGGTGTAGTCATACTTACATTAAACTATATAAATTTCAAGATAAAAAAGGTAGCAAGGAACAGAGATGACCATTTCATAATGATAAAAGGTACAATACAAAGGGCCTAAATACCACATTGACAGCTCCAGATAGATCATCCAAACAAAAAATCAGTATGGAAATATCAGCATCAAATGACACATCAGGCCAAATGGACATAATTGATATTTACAGAGCCTTTCATCCCAGAACACCAGATTATACATTCTTATCTAGTGCACATAGAACATTCTCAAGGATAGACCATATGTTGGGACACAAAACTAGCCTCAACAAATAAAAGAAGATTGAAATCATATCAAGCATAATCTCAAACCACAATGCTTTGAAATTGGTGATCAACTGCAAAAAGAAAACAGGATAAAACAAAAATATGTGGAGATTAAACAACATGCTCCTAAAGAACGACTGGGTCAAAGTAGAAATAAAAGGAGAGATTAAAAGACACACAGAAACAAATGAGAATGAAAATATAACATATCAAAATTTTTGGAAAGCAGCCGAAGTGATAATAAGAGGCAAGTTTATTTCACTATGGGCTTATCTCAAGAAACAAGAAAATCCCAAATAAACAACCTAACATTACATCTTAAAGAACTAGAAAAAGAAAAAATGCAGTCTGAAGTCAGCAGAAGGCAGGAAATAATAAAAATTAAAGCACAATCAAATGAAATAGAGAACAAAAATAGAGAAAAATTAATGCAACAAAGAGATGGTTCTTTGAAAAGATTAATAAAATTGATAAGTCATTGGCTAACCTTAGGAAAAACAAGACACAAATAAATAAAACTAGAAATGATAGAGGAGAAGTTATGATGGATACCACAGAAATACAAAAGATCAAACAAGAATACTATGAAAGACTATATGCCACCAAATTCAATAATCTAGAATTGAATTAATAAGAAATGGACAAGTTCTTAGAAATACATAGCCTTCATAGACTGAATCATGATAACTGGAAAATCTACATAGAATGGGATCAACAGTAAGAAAATTGAAACACAATCATCAAAAACCTCCCCAAAAGCAAAAGTCCAGGATCAGATGCCTTCACTAGTGAATTCTACCAAACATTCAAAGATGATTTAATACCTGTCCTCCTGAAACCCTTCCAAAAAATTGAAGAACAGGCAATACTTCCTAACTCATTTTATGAGGCTAACATTACTCTGATACCAAAAACAGTAAGGATAACACAAAAAAAGAAAACAACAGACCAATATCTCTGATAAATACAGCTCCAAAAATCCTAAACATAATACTATTAATAGCAAGTTGAATACAATAATGCATTAAACAGATTATATATCACAATCAAGTAGGATTCATTCCAGGGGCACAAGGATGGTTCAACATATGCAATTCAATCACCAGATAAATAAAATAAAGGACAAAAATCATATGATCATATCAACAGATACAGAAAAAGCATTTGACACAATACAACATCCATTCATGATTAAAACACTTAATAAAATAGGTATAAAAGGAAAATACCTCAACATAATAAAGGCCATATAGGACAAACCCTCAGCTAATATCACACTCAATGGTAAAAAGCTGAAAGCTTTTCCTCTAAGATCAGGAACAAGACAAGGATGCCGCCTCTCCCATCACTGTTATTCAATATAGTACTAGAAGCCCTAGTCAGAGCAAATATAACCACACATAAGCTTCATATCTTTTTCTTTTTCTTTTACAGATTTTTTTTATTAAGTTCATTGGAGTTAGTAAAATTATATAGGTTTCAAGTATACAATTCTATAACACATCATCTATAAACTGTACTGTGTGTTTACCAACTAAAGTCAATTCTCCTTCCCTCAACATACATTTGACGCCCTTTACCCTCTTCTACACGGCCCCTCCCTTCTTACGCTCTGGTAACCACTAAACTATTATCTGTGTCTATGAGTTTTTGTTAATCTGTTTTTTTACTTCATAAAGCTTCAGGTCTACCAACCATGACCAAGATAATACAATAACCGAACCTCAAACTACAATAAGGTTTTAGTCAAACACAAATAACACCTTGGCCTCAGTTATGTTTCAGCACCAGACTCATAAAAACAGAGCGGCCCCACAGACTACATCCCCTGGAAACCAGACCAAGCAATTCCATCACTGACACCAGGATCTTAAGCAATGATCAACTGCTCCCTCCCTTAGCCCCGACCAATCAGTAAAGAC
>NW_017731602.1:919745-946284 GCF_001890085.2 Hipposideros armiger | reverse complement strand
AAAAAACATTTGTTATTATTTTCTAAGAAATAACTATGATCTGAGATACTTAGTAAAATCCTGTTTAAAGCAAACAAAAGCAATCATTAACCCTCTACATAAAGTCTTCTACCCAGATTGCAGCATTGAATATAGCATTACTCAATGTGAAGACTGATTCTTACTCTCCGTCAGGTAGTTTACTCAATCAATAAAAATTTATTGAGAAGCTGCTATGTGCCAGTCATTGAGAGAAAAAGACAAGCATCTGCTCTTAGGAGACAGATAATAAAAAGTAAACAAACAGGGAAGATCTTTATTACTTCTTAGACTACATAATTCCTGACTTAACCTTTCGCCTCTAACTTCTGTGTGCCAGGTACATCTGCCAGCTGTTTTTACATCTTGGTTGTCAACACTCATGCTATGCTTTTCTTTAATATTTCCACCAAATCAACATTATTAAACATAAGTTGTTTGAGAGATTTATTGTAAGGCTCCAAAAGATGTCTAGCTCATCCCAATTAGGCTTTAGCAAACAAATATTTTATCTGATACACCATTTGTGTCCTTCAGTTGATTTTAACGTTAGCATAGCATGAAGACAATTGTTTCAGGAGCAAGAAGGAAAATGAGTACAGATGAACCCTGAATATATTCTCTAAGAACCCCAGTATAGCTTCCACTAGTTATTCATTCTGTATTCAACAAGATAAGTCAGGACCCTAAACAAAGCTAAGAAGTATACACAATCTTTACACATAATAAAGTCTATATACTTCTTAGCAATCAAAACCCACATTTAATCTTAGGTTTTGAAAACCTAAGGCCTGTAAACATTTTCACACACTGGTCTTCCTTCCTTCAAGTTACATCTGTTCTATCTCTTAGAAAAAGTTATTCCTGAAAATGTAGTTCAAGTGCCCTTGAAACGGGACTTTCTAATTCAGGATTTGATAACCTCACACAATCAGTTAACCTCTGCTCAGACTATTTCATCTGTAAATGGCCAAACACAACTTTCTGCACTGAAAAATATTTTAAAATCAACTCATATTTTCAGTAACTTATAATAGGATTTGTCAAGGTATTCCATAAAACTTTGAATAGTGTTATGTTGACCTCAAATGCTCATTCTGAATAAATTAAGTTCCAGAATTCTTTCTAAATTCCCTATCACACTGCAAACTAATCAGAATAATCATAAACCGTTCTGATAAAACAGTTCAAAAACACCCAAAAAGAGATTCCCAATGGTATATATGACTGTACATACACAAACATATATGAATATGGATATGTGTGGGGATGTGTAAGTGCATCCCCAAAAGAAAAAGAGGTTCAAGGAACAATTTGTGCAGTCTCTTCTTTAAAAATCAGGAAAAAAACCCCCCACAAAACTGACAAATTCAAGAGGAATAAAATAAAGAGTGTAATGAGAAGTCCCATCTGCCTATGACATAATAGCCAAGCATGATTTTTTAGAATCTTTTCCCTTTAACTAATTTAACAAAATGTTCTTAAAACCTAGAGAAGATTGAGATAGGGATGTGATGGTGGGGGTGAGGGGGTATCAATTAGCATATATTTTGGAAGTCAGATATATAGTTTATCATGATTGGTAATACTAGGATTTATTCTAGGTTTCATTTCTATTATTTCCAAATGCCTTATCAATTTTGAAGAAAGAAATAAAAAGATGTACGAACTTAGAACAAGTCCATCGCTCTTCTAGCTCATGCCAAGATGTATTTGTAAAATATTTGTATGTAAAAACAAACTGTATATATTGCAAACTACCTTTCATGCAAAATACACTTTGCATTAAATATCTACCTGGAAAGAATTTTTTTCAGAGCACAGAAAAATGAATATTTAGTACAAAAGGACATTGGCTCAGAACAACATACCAGATGAACATAAAAGGTTAATTTTAATAATCAAATTCATAATTCATCTAATCTAGGAAATGCCAAGAATAGTTTAAAGAGATATTCCATTTAACATGAACTAATGCACCAACTGTCAGTAACAGTGAAGATGACTAAATGATTCTGAAATACAATATGCTTGTGTTTAATGACATCAATAGACATGTAGGACATTTACAATAGATTATTTGCCCAGTTACTGTGAATCTGGTAAAACCATTACTAGGCTACAAATCTTATTCTACTTTTAGAACTCCTCATGATCTAAGAAAAGAAAAAAAAATAGCATAAAACATATTATTCTTTTCTTAGACAGGTACATTTCAGTGAAAATACAATTTTAAGAATGTTATGCTTTTGTTTCTGGCACAGAGAAACATCTCTAAGCATTATTCATATTATTTCTCTCCCCTAAAGTTAACATACTTTAATGCCATATGGGCAGAAATTTACTTCTGTTCATTTAAACTTGCAATTAAACTTTATAACATAGAAAACTGCTAAAGTAAAATAATCCCATTCCACTGAAAGGCTTTTTTTTTTTTTCTAAAATAACATGGGTGATGTGCCAAATGGCTGGGGTGGTAGCTCATTATATCTTCAAAAAGAATCCAAGTTTTAGGCTTATCTTGCATTTTCACACGTAGTGGCAAAACCTTGGAGTGTTATCAAGGGTTAGAAAGGGCAGATCAACTGTCTGAATGAGTGAATCCATTCACAGGGCATTGATTGTTTAATAACCTAATGAGCAATGCATTAGTAATCTATTGATCAATGCATTTTATTGCAACTTTATTAAATAAGAGTCCCTTATATCAAAAATATTCAAACCATTTCACAGAAAGAAGACCTAGTGCTACCCTGAAAAATTTCTTTTTTTCTTTTATCTATGTCAACTCTTTTAAAATCTTAAAATTCCATTTAATGACTGAAAAGACATAACTTGTAAAATTCTGATTTACAGGTAATCAGAAAGCTAAAAGACTTTAAAAGAAGCATCAGGATCTGTTCCAGCATATCATTAATCCTAAACATACGTTCATAAAGTTCGTACATGAGAAGATAAGGCATCCCCAATTATAGGAGGAAGGTTAAAGAAAGATTTCTAAGGTATCAGGCAGCAATACTGGGGTGGGGGAGGAGCAAATCTGGACACATAAAACAACATTCTCCACAGTGTCTTTAGTATCACAAGAGTAAATTTTTATTCCATATTTGGAGGATTTGGATAATGTTGTTAGGGTACTCAAATTATACAATGTTAATTATTGTACACAAATTCCAGCTGTTGGCACTATGACAAATGAGCCAGAAAATAAATCAACTTGAAATACAAAAATAAATACTTCCTTTTTCAAATTGAAATGCAATCACATATTCAATTATATTAGTCAACTTGATGAAAAGCATCCACCAAAAACCTACAGCTAACATTATGCTTAATGGTTAAAGACTGAATGCTTTCTCCTAAGACTGGGTACAAGAAAAGATTTGCACTTTCAACCTCTTATTCAATATAGTCCTGGGAGTTTCGGCCAGTGCAATAAGACATGAAAGGAAAATAAAAGATATGCAAATCAGTAGGGTAGAAATAAAACTGTCCCTATTTGTAGACAACATGTTTGTCTATATAAAAAAATCCCAAATAATTTAGCAAAAAAAAAATAAAATGCTAGAACAAATAAGTGTGTGCAGCAAAGATAAAGGATACAATATAAACTTACAACAATCAATCATATTTCTATATAAAGAAATGAAAACATGAAGGTCAAAAAAATTACACCATTTACAACCACTAACACAAATAAAATACTCAGGTGTAAAATTAACAAAATGTGTACAAGATTTATATGCTGAAAGCTATAAAACACTGATGGTACAAATCAAAGACATAAAGAAATGGAAGACACATTGTGTTCATGTAAGACTCAACATAATAAAGATGTCAATTCTCCACAAATTGATAAGGAGTTTAATGCAATTCCTATTGAAATCCAAGCAAGATTTTTTTTAGATATAGACAAGATTCTTTAAAAATATATATGAAAAGGGCCGGCCGAGTGGCGCGATGGTTAAGAACTGTCTTGGGACCCCAGAGGGCCATGGTTTGGATCCCACATATGAGGGCCAGTGACACTGCCCTCTACAGATAAGATGCTGAACAACAGCTCAACCTGGAGCTGGGCTGCTGTGAGTCGCCGTAGGCTGCAGCCCCTGTGGCAGTGGGTTGCCATGGGCTACCGTATGTAGCCAGCAGCCAGCGTGAGCGGCCAGCAGCTCAGTGAGCGACCGTCCAGAAGCCGGCGACTAATCTGCCTCACCCGGGAAGAGCGCAATGATGGTGCCAACTTGGGCCAGTGAAACAACATCCTCTACAACAACTAGACTGAAGAACAAAACGACAGCAACTTGCCTGTTCCCCTTTCCCAATTCCCCAGCGCTGTTCCCATCCCCCCAATTCCCCAATAAAAATCTTAAAAAATATATATATATATATATACATACACACACACACACACACACATATATGTATATATATACGAAAAGGTAAAGGAACTAGAGTAGATAAAACAATTTTGAAAAAGAAAAAGTAGGAGAGATCAGTCTACCCAATTTCAAGGCTTATTATATAGCTACTACATCCAAACAATGTGGTAATGGCAGAATGATAGACATTAGATCAGTGCAACAGAAAAGTAGACACACACCATATTTTCCCAACTGAATTTTGAGAAAAGTGTAAAAGCAGCTTAATGGAGGAAAGACAAACAAATGGTGTCAGAGCAATTGAATGTCCATAGGCAAAAAACCGAATCTCAGCGTAAGTCTCACATCTTATTCAAAATTTAATTAAAAATATAAAGTGTAAAGTTATAAAATTTCTAGGAAAAAAATATAGTCGAAAATATTCAGGATGTAGGACTAGGCTCCTTAGATTTGACATCAAAAGCATGATTCATAAAAGAAAACACTGATAAGCGGAACATCATCAGAATTAAAACCTTTTGCTCAGTGAAAGACCTGTTAAAAGGATGAAAAGACAAGCTATGGGGCTGAGACTATACAATTGATTCTCATATTCATGGTAGTTATGTTCTATGAATTCTCTATGAACAATGAATTAACCAAAAATGAAATACAGGTTCCTGCAAGCCTCTGGTAAAATCATTATCATCAACTGATCAATATATAAACTTGTTTTATGTGTGTTTTGGTATAAAGTTACCTTATTTAATATATATTGATTCATTAGCAATAAACTTATGTCCAATTGCACTATAACTCATGCCTGAACAAAGCTTATCTAACACAGGTGTTTTCTCTGTAAGACACATCACAGCACAAAAATACAAAACAACGTGGCACAAAATAATCTGTGAAATGGACACTTGTTTACAATATAAGCATTAAAAAAAACAAGAAGGCAGAGCATCACCTTGTTTGACCCCAGCTGGAAATGTGCATGTGAAGTGACTCAAAATTTTCGCCACTGTGTGCATGTCTGCAAATGATTGCAAAAGTGCCACAAGTATTGATTTGGGGGTTACAAATTAATTTTAGCAAGTTGGCACATTTGCAAATAAAAAATCCATAAAATAATGAGCATCAACGATATGTGCAAACCACGCATCTGAAAAAGAACTATTCTCTAGAATATATAAAGCACTTTCAAAATGTAAGAGTAATAAAATACAAACATGCAATCAGAAAATGGCCAAAAGACATTGAGACATTTTACTGAAGAGGATATAGAGATGTCATATAAGCACATGAAAAGATGTACAACATCCATAGCCATGAGATAAATGCAAATTAAAACCACAATGAAATATCATGACATGTATATGAGAATGGCTAAAATAATAAATAGTGACAACATCAAATGCTGGTGAGGACGCAGGGAAACTGGATCATTCATGCATTGCTGGGGGGGATGTAAAATGATATAGCCGTTCTGGAAAACAGTATGGCAGTTTCTAGAAACCAAAACATGTAACTACCATACAAACCAGCAATTACACTCCTAGGCATTTATCCCAGAGTAATAAGAAATAATTCTGACACAAAACCTGTATACAAATGTTTATAGCAGCTTTATTCATAATAGCCTCAAACTGGAAACAACCCAGATGTCCATCAACGGAGTTAAACAAAATGTGGTATATCTATACTATGGAATAATGCTCAGCAATAAAAAAAAACAAATATTGATACATGCAAAACCTGAATTAGTCTCTAGAAAATTATGCTGAGTAAAAACAGATAATTGCAAAAGATCACATACTAACTCTATAATCTCATTTATGTAACATTGAAATGACACAATTTAGAATTGAAGAAATGATTAATGATTACCAGGGGTTAAGAAGGGGGCTAAGATGAGTAGGAAGTGGCTGTAGCTATCACAGGGTAATATAAAAGATCTTTTTGGGGATGGAGATGTTCTATATCTTGACTGTATCATTTCAATATTCTGGTTGCATTATTGTACTATCATTTTGCAAGATGTCAGCATGAGGAAATGGGGTTCATGGTCCACTATATCTCTCTGTATTATTTCTTACAATGGCATAAGAATCTACAACTATCACAAATTACAAAGCTAATTAAAAGTTACATTTTCAACAAAACTTTATTCAGATTATCATACTGTTTTTTTGAGGTAGAAATTATTTAGCTGTGAAACTCATATTCTTTATTTCATTTCAAATAAATTTAGGTTAAAAAAGGAGTATGCATTTTAAAAGGTGAGTAGGATAAATTACATTAAAGTAACATAATGCAATAAAATTCCTCATACAATAAAAACTTGTTTTTAAATTTCTAGAGCAACAACAATAACAAACTACTTCATTACTGATTCTTTCTCAACAAAAAATGAGAATTCGCTACTTCAAAATTACAACTAAAATCAAGGATCTTTTGGTTTGGAGGGCAAGTATAGCATTAATTTAGTTCTAAAGGATCTAATGTCATAAATTGGATCCAATTATAAAAACAATTATTGTTCTATTTTCTGGCCACTAGTTGCATTTCTAACAAACCATCTGACAAATACATATTCCTAAGAAAGAGACACAAATGATCCCCAAATCTATTTCTCCTTCCATAAACAGAAATCAGGAGAAAAGGGAGAAAACAACCTGTAGATTTTAGATTAGTGCCACTATCTTTATTTGCAACGTATCGCAAAAAGCTACATAATTCATCAAGAAAAAGTTAATCCATCTTCGATTTCTAAATGATACAGCAACAATATACAAGGTGTGATAAAAAAATATGGTGAATGTTTAAATTAAAAAAAAATTATTAGAGTAAAAGACACATTGCCATTAATCCCCCTCAAAATACTCACGCTCGCATTGAACACACTTATCCCATCTTTCTCGCCACTCTGAAGCAGTTCTGGAAGTCCTCTTTCATGAGTGTCTTTAGTTGCACTGTTGTGGCTGCTTCAATGTTCTGAATCATTTTGACTTTGGGGGAGAGTCAGAAGTTGCACGGTGCCAGATCCGGTGAATAAGGTGGATGAAGACACATCGTAATGTTTTTATTTGACAGATATTGTCCTCTACCAGAAGCAATGTGTTACACGGGAGTGTTGTCATGATGGAGGATGATTTACGGCACACTTTAAAACACTTTTTCTCAACCATAGCTCACACTGGACTGCACCAAATGAGTTGAAACTTGTCAGACAATGTTATTAAGATTCGATGCACTGCTTCCTGTATTGAAGGTCCCTGCTTTTCCGTTGGATGGCACTTGGCAGCAGCATTCACCGTATTGTTTGATCATAACAGAAAGGCTCCATGTCACACATCACTTCTGGTATGGCAATTTCTGTCAATAAAAACATTACAGTGTGTCCTCATGCACATTATTCACTGATCTGGCACCATGTGACTCCTGGCTCTTCCCCAAAGCCAAAATGACCATGAAAGGTAAACGTTTTGAATCAATTCAGGACATTGAGGCAGCCATGACAGCACAATTAAAGACACTCATGAAAGAGGACTTCCAGAACTGCTTCAGAAAGTGGCAAGAACGATGGGATAAGTGTGTTTGAAGCAAGAGGGGGAAATCTGAGGGGGATTAATGGCAATGTGTTTTTTACTGTAATAATTTTTTAAATTTAAACATTCACTGTATTTTTTTATATCTCATATGTTAGATAAGATTAAAAGTGTAAAATAAAAAAAATCAATATCTCTAATAAGAAAATTAACACCAGTGACACAGAATATAGCAAAAAAGTTAAACAATATCTTAGGCTGATTGAGTTTAACATGTCCCAACTCTCAAGAACTGTGAAGGGTATGAGATTTTACTGTAATTGCAAGCTAAGAAGTTAGTATACTACTGTTAAGGATACTCGCAGAAGACACAAGACTTGCGGGTTTGAAACGAACACCTTTATTACTCACGGCACTGCAAGTAACATGAGAATATTTGCATCAGTTCTCCTTGCCCTCAAGTCCCATGGGGGCAACACAATGGGACCAGATAAAACCTATACATTCAGGGCTGCATTACTACAGAGGAACCTTAGGACAAGACCTAACACTTTTTTAAGCAAGCAGCAAATATTGTTGCAAACAAGTCAGGCTCACTCTTCTAGGAAACTGGCCCAAATCAGTAGGTGAATAAGTCTTTCAATCTGGCAAAGTCAGCAAGAATGTGAAGGAAACCTCAGGACCTTCCCCAACAAAAGCATTTATTCTTTCTCAAGTGACAATATTTACACCAGGCAGAAGACCTCAGAGAAACTGAAGATGTAAGTATTAAGTAATTAAATAATTACTTTAAATATAAAAGTTTTGTACTTTTTAAAAATGAAATACATAAAGACATTAAATATTAGCCTATATTTACACAACACCAAAGATCCAGTGTATATGTTCACTATAAGCTAAATTAGTCTGTGGCCAGAATCTACAAAGGAATAAGCATTTATCTGTTACTTTTATTCATCAGTTAGGTTGTAAACTGCTATAAAGCAACCTAACTTAAGAAATCTGAAATATGAGTTGAAAAACTGTTAGGATAAGTATATGAGAAATAGCTGTGAATAAAGAGGGTTAAAATTTCTAAAAATGTTTTCAGAAAGAAAACTACCCAATATAGCCCCACAACAGCTCGCACCTCTCCAAAAAAAGTTGTTTGGTGTTTCTCAAAACTTTGTGCATATTAATCACCTGGATATGGTATTAAAATGTAGATGTTGATTCAGTTGACCTGGAGTTGTTACCGTAGGCAGGAAGAAAGGGCTGTGAGGGAGAGGGGAAGAAGGAAGGAGGTGGCAAGGTCAGCTGTTATGAAGAAGGGCTACGACAATCCTGCCAGAACTGGACTTCCAAGGCTGAGAGAGGATCCAGGATGCCATCTTGCCACTTTAGGAGAACTTAAGCTGATTATAAGAGACTATAGTGCTATTAGCATGGCAGCCAAGAAAAATCTCCACCCTCTGTGTCTCCATGACAGTTCAGACAGAGCCAAATAAGGACAAAAACACCCCCTCCCCAAAGGAAGGAGTGGGCAGCAAGGACCCACCTAGGAATGCCTGCACCACCACCTTTAAATCCTGAATATTCTACCCTTTCATTTTTAGTGTAATAAATTCCCAAACCCCAGTTCTCTTCCGAGCAGGTGCTCTTCTCCAGGCCTGCCCACTCTCACCATCTTGAGCGCGTACGATCCTTTTTAAATAAATCTACTGCTTGCTTTGCTTACTTGGTGCGTCCTTGAATTTTTTCCTGTGACCAATGCCAAGAACCCGTTTTCTGGCAAAAATGTGAGGCATGGGAGCGGACATTTCTAATAAGCTACCAGGTGTTGCCTATACTGCTTTGAACAGACATACTTTGAGCAAGGGTCATAAGGTTTTCACTGTCAGATCATCGCAAAGTCTATGTTGCATTACACTATAAACTTGTTCAACAGATCAGATTTTGAACTTTTATGTCAATGGAAAAAAATATCATGCCATTCATGCATACTGCCTTTAATTTGTGGCTAACAATAATTTCAAATTTTACTTTCAGGTAATGTTAAATCAGATCATATGATTATGTGTTCTGTATAATATATCTGTGTGCATTTCTCCACAAAAAAATATTTGGAACATACTAGTCCTTGAGATTATCTTAATGTAGTTCTTAATTATCTTCTGGTATATGATCTATGTATAAAGGTAGTGCTGATTCCAACTTCAATTAACCAATTTAGCTCACAATGTGCTCTTCCTGCTGCTAGTATTAAGAATAAACCTAAATATATAATTCATTTCTTGGCACCTTTTAAAAGGTCTTTTGATAACATTTTACCAATATGTAAGTTTCTGTACAAGTTCAGAGAATAAACTCATTTTAACAGGGTTGTGAAAACTTGCATGTTGAGAATAAACTAATTTGATTTCTGGAAAGAAATGTCAGGATCATGTATTACATATTATGCATCTCACAATTAATTTGTCTTTAGAAATCCTTCATCCCAAGAAATATGATTCTTTTAGAGAATAATGGCAAATGCTTTTGTTCACAATAAAAAAGTTTGTCTACCCTCAAATTACCTAGAATATTAATAAAGGTTACTATTTTGATAGGGATTGTATTAATTCCATAGGTTGCACTGGGAAATATCAACATTTTAAAGATGTTAATTCTTCCTATCCATGAGCAAAGTATTGGCTTGTCAGAAAAGTCATGACACATATTTGCAATGAAAAACATAGAAAAAATACGTCATGACTTTTCCGACAACCCAATATATGCTTCCATTTATTTGTATCTTCTTTAATTTCTTTTTTCAATGTCTTATAATTTTCTGAGTCAGGTCTTTTACCTCCTTGGTTAAATTAATTCCTAAGTATTTTTTTTATGTAACTCTAAATGGGATTATTTTCTTAATCTCTCTTTCTGAGAGTTGGTTAGGTGTATAAAAATGCAACCGATTTCTGAAATTAATTTTGTATCCTGCTACTTTATTGATGGCATTTTTAACAGAACTAGAACAAATCATCTAAAACTTATATGGAGCCAAAAAAGACCCCGAATAGTATAGCAATCTAGAGAAAGAAGAACAAAGTTGGAGGCATCACACTACCTGATACCAACTATACTACAAGGCCATAGTAATCAAAACAGCATGGTAGCAGCCTAAAAACAGAGAAGTAGATCAATGAAACAGAAAGAGAGCCCAGAAATAAATCCATACCTATATGGTCAATTAATCTACGACAACAAAGGCAAGAATATACAATGGGGTAAAGACAGTCTATTCAATAAATGCTATTGGAAACACTGGGCAGATACATGCAAAAAAATGAAACGATTGGGTTGTTGGAAAAGTCATGATGCATTTTTGCAACGAAAAACATAGAAAAAATACATCATGGCTTTTCTGACAACCCAACAGACCACCTTCTTACACCATATACAAGAATAAACTCAAAACAGACTTACATGTAATACCCGAAACCATAAAACTCCTAGAAACAAGCATAGGCAGTAAACTCTGACATTGCTCTTAGTATTATTAGTTTTTCTGATTTATTTCCTTTGGCTAGGGAAAGAAAAGAAAAAATAAGCAAGTAGGACTACATCAAACTAAAGAGTTGTTGCCGAGCAAAGGAAACCATCAACAAAACAAAAAGACAACGTACCGACTGGGAGAAGATATTTGCCAATGATACATCTGATAAGGAGTTATCCAAAAATTTTTAAGAACTCATACAACTTAACAACAAAAAACCCAAACAATCCATTTAAAAAATGGGCAGAGCACCTGAATAGATATTTCTCCAAAGAGGACATACAGATGGCAAATAGACTTATGAAAAGATGCTCAATGTCACTAATCATTAGAGAAATGTCAATTAAAACCACAATGAGATATCATCTCACAGCTGTCAGAATGGCCATCATCAATAAATAAAAAACAAGTGTTGGTGAGGATGTGGAAAAAAGGGAAGCTTCATGCATTATTAGTGAGATTGCAACTTGGTGTAGTCAATATGGAAAACACTATGAAGTTCCTCAAAAAATTAAAAATAGAACTACCTTATGACCCAGAATTCCACTTCTGGGTATTTATCTGAATAAATCCAAAATTCTAAAAGATATATACACTCCTATGTTCACTGAAGAATTGTTTACAATAGCCAAGATATGGAAGCAACCTAAGGGCCCAGCAATGGATGACTGGTGATACATATATACAATAGAATATTTCTTGGCCATAAAAAAGAATGAAATCTTACCATTTGTGACAACATAGGTTGACATACAGAGCATTACGTTAAGTGAAATAAGTCAGACAAAGACAAATACCACATAATTTCACTTACGTGTGAAATCTGAAGAACAAAACAAATGAAGAAACAAAACAGAAACAGACTCATCGATAGAGAACAAATTGATGCTTGCCAGGTGGGAGGGGGGCAAGTGGGTTGGGTGAAAAAGGTGAAGGGATTAGGAAGTACAAATTGGTAGTTACAAAATAGTCATGGGGATGTACAGCATAGGAAATATAGTCAATAATATTGTAAATAACTATGGTGCCACGCAATAACTAGACTTATCAGGGGGGATCACTTTGTAAGTTATATACATATATAATCACTATGCTGTATACCTGAAACTAATATAAATAATATTGTCAACTGTAATTGAAAAAAAAATAAACCAATAAAAGATACTATTCAGTTACATATAAAACAATATAATATTAACAAGCATTCATTAAAAAACCCCCCACAAAACCAGCCCGATCTGCTTTGAATAAATGAACCAATATATTAATAATCCACCATCACTGCCATTATTTCTTTCTGTGATTTTGCCACTCAACATTCCTCAGTATGAGGACCGTGAGAACTCATCAAATAAGAGCATGCCACCCTGATCGGACACTGTAATATAAACTTTTAAAAGGAGCTAATCATTATATGGGGAGGTGCAAAAAACATGTATACACATGACTTGTAGCCATCTTTTGTTATCGGTATATACTATTATAATTTTAATACAGTTTTTTCCTTTCTTAAAATGTGTATACATTTTTTTGGCACCCTCTGTATATTCAATAACCCTGATGATTGGTAAAACTAATTAATACAAAATCATTCCACAAATTATTTCTTGATCTAGCTAAATTACAACAATGTTGAAAAGGACAGATTTTCAGGTCCTCTGCTCATGTTTTGATTAGATTGTTTGTTTTATTGTTTTTGAGTTGTATTAGTTCTTTATATATTTTGGATATTAGCCTCTTTTTCAAGGTATTGTTCGCAAATACCTTCTTCTCATTCGGTTGGTTGCCTCTTTGTTTTGCTTATGGTTTCTTTTGTTGTGCAGAAGTTTTTAGTTCGATATTGTCCATTCATTTATTTTTGCTTTTACATCCCTTGCTCATAGACCCAGATAAAAGTTTAGTAGTTACTAGAGGGTAAAAGGGGAGAGAGGATGGTAGAAGAGCTTAAAGGGGGTCAAATATATGGTGATGGAAAGAGCTGCTCTGGGTGGTGAACATACAATGCAATATATAGATGATATATTATAGAAACGTACATTTGTAACCTATATAATTTTACTAACTAATGTCACCCCAATAAATTTAACTTAAAAAGGAGATTTTAAGACAACAAAGACAAGTAAGCAAATATTCCATAGCTTATTTTTTGCTTTCATATGTGTATAAAAATTTTTAATACATGATTTTTTTCTCATACTGAAATCAGAGCTATCTTAAAGAAGGGTTAAAATCTACATTAACATAACTCTAATTTCTCCAGTGTCACCTTTACAAATGTTTGCTAGAATTCACCACTGATTATATCTGGGTCTGTAATTTTCTTTGAGAAAGGATTTTTAACTATTAATATTTCATAAATAGAAATAGGTAAATAAAACTAGAATAGTTTAATAAAAGTAGTTAAAATAACATAATCCTGCTATCTATTTCTTCTTTAGGGAGATTTTATAGTTTGTTTTTCCAGGATTTTGCCCATTTCATCTAAATTGTTGAATTTATTCCAGGATTTTGCCCATTTCATCTAAATTGTTGAATTTATTGGTTTAAAGTTATTCATAATATTCCCTTACTATCCTTTAAATGCATGTAGGATATAAGAATATAGTGATATCCCCTCTTTTAAACCTAATATTGTCAATTTGTGCCTTCTGGCTAAGGGTTTTTCAAATTTTGTGATATCATCAAAGAACAGCATTTGTTTTTATTGACTTTTTTCTTATTGTCGTTCTGTTTTCTATTTAACTAATTTCTGCTCTTATCTTTATTATTTCTTCATCTTACTTTGGATATAATTTGCTCTTTTTTAATGTAGTTTCTTAAAGTGGAAGCTTAGGTCATCAATCTTAAACCTTTGTACCGCTAATACAAACATTTAATGCTATAAATGTTCCTGTACACATTGTTTTAGCTGCATCCCACTAGTGTGCTATATTTCCATTTTCAGTAATTTAAATAGATTTTCTAATTCTCCTTGTAATATCTTCTTTGATTCATGGGTTATTCAGAATTGGATTGTTTAGTTTTAAACAATAAAATTAGGATTTTTTTAGATAGCTCTCTATCAGCGAGAACATACTGTGCATGGTTAGAGAAGACACTTTTTAAATGACTTGAATCATCTTAAGTTTGTTGACACCTTTTTTACGGCCAAGATTTTGGTCTATTTTGGTAAATGTTCTAAGTAAACTTGAAAATAAGGTGCATTCTTATGTTGCTGGATAGAATGTTAAAAATATCAATTAGATAATGTTAGGTAATAGTGTTGTTTAAATTTCTATATCCTCACTGATGTTCATCTACTTGTTCTATGAATTATTGAGAAGGGTGCTGAAATCTCATGCATAACTGGATTTCGCTACTTCTTTCAGTTCTATCAGTTTTTGTTCTCTGTATTTTGAAGGTTTGTTATTAGGTGCATAAATTTTAAGAATTATGATATCCTCTTTATGAATTAATCCACTTATTGTACTTAAATGACCTCCTTAGTCCTAGTAATATTCCTTGTTCTGGAATATAATTTGTCTGATACGAATATGGTTGCTCCTGCTTCCATTTGATTAGTGCTAACATGGTGTATCATTTTTTCATGCTTTTATTTTTATACCTTGTGTCTCTATATTTAAAGCGGGTTCTTATAGACAGCATACAGCTAAGCTTTTCTTTTTTATCCAGTATAATAATCTCTGACCTTTCAGACCATTTACATTTAAAATGATCATTGATATTGTTGAATTTAAATCTGACTTCTCCTGTCTTTCTTGTTCCATTTTTGCTCTTTTCCAAGCTTCTTTCATAAGTTGATTTTTTAAGTTGTCTCATTTTATCCCTGGTATTAATCTATTAGCTAAACTTCTTTGTGTTCTATTTTTATGGAGCTGGTCTAAAGATTACTGGATATATTTTTTGAGATATCAGAGTCTATCTTCATATTATATTGCTTCACTATGGTAGAAGAAACTTATACTACTTCCATTTCTATCTTCCCAGCCTTTCTACTATTATATATTTTATTTGTACATATGCTGTAAGTTCTACAATGCAATTTAATTTTCTTTTGTTTAAAGAGTCAATTATCTTTGTCACCAGCTTTACTGAGATACAGTTCCGCACCATAACATTCATCTATTTGAACTGTACAATTCAGTGGTTCTTTGTATATTCACAGAATGTGAAACCATCACCACTAAATTTAGAACACTTCCATCATTCTTCCAAAAGAAACAACTACCCATAAAGAGACACTCCCCATTCTCCTCCTCACCTAATGCCTGTCAATGACTAATCTACTCTATGTTTCTATATACCAGGGGTGCCAAAAAAATGTATACAAGTGGACACTTTGGTCAGCGTTACTCAAGCAGTAGTTCACCATAATCAGAAGTGTCTGGATGCTGATGGTAACCAGTTCGAGCACCTCTTGTAATTGCAGAAGGCAAACGTGACTTGTAGTCATCTTTTGTTATCGGTATATATTATTACAATTTTAATAGTCTTTTTCCTTTCTTAAAATGTGTATACATTTTTTGGCACCCTCAGTATTTGCCTATTCTGGACATGTTATACATAGTAATCATTCAAAATATGTTTTCTTGTGACTCGCTTCTTGCACTGGCATAATGTTCTCAAGGTTCATACATGTTCTGGCAAGTATCAGTACTTTATTACTTTTTATTGCCCAATAATATTTCATTGTATGAATATACCATGCTTTGTTTACCCATTTATCAGTTGATGGATATTTGGGTTATCTCCACTTTTTGGTTGTTATGAATAAGATTGCTATGAACATTTGTGAACAACTTTTTATATGGACATATGTTTCAACTCTCTTAGATATAAATTTAGGATTAAAATTGCTGGGACATATAGTAACTCTATAGTCCTATGGTTTAACATATTGAGGAACTGGCAAACTATTTTTCAAGGAGGTTTTACCATTTTACAATGCAACCAACAACATATGGGGGATCTGATTCTCTAGTATCCTCACCAACATCTGTTATCTTTCTATTTTATTATAACCATGTTAGTGGGTATGAAGTGAGATCTCATGGTTTTGATTTGCATTTCCCTAATGAATAATGAAGTTGAACAACTTTTCATGTGCTTATTGCCATTTCTATTCAGAAACGTTTATCCAGACCTCTTGTGCATGTTAATTGTATCAATTATTTTTAAAGAGATTTTTTTAAATATAAAAAACCTACATTTTCCCACATAGTTAACATTTTCCATGCTCATCATTCCTTTGTGTAGGTCAAAATTTCCTTCTGGTTTCAGTTTTCATTCTGCTAGGACTTCCTTTGCCATTTCATATAATAATTGTGTGATGTGGATAAATTATTTTAGCTTTTATATGCCTGAAAAATTCTTGATTTTGCCTTCAGTTTCAAACACTATTTGTACTGGTCATGAACTCAAGGTTCACTTCTTTTGGAACTTTAAAGTTGTCACTCCACTGTCTTCTGGCTTGTATTATTTCTGATGAGAAGTCTGCTGTCATTTCTATCTTTTTCCCTCTAAATGTAAGGTGTTTTTTTAACTCTGCCTGCTTTTAAAAATTTCTCTTTATCACTAGTTGTTAGCAATTTTATGTTTTGCCTCTGTGTGATTTTCTTCCTGTTTCCTCTTCATTGTACTTTTCAGGTCTGTGGGTTTTTTACTTTTCATCAAATTTGGAAAATTTTCAATCATTATTTCACAAATATTTTTTCTGTCAACTATCTTCTCTCTTTCTGGGACTCCAATTATATATATATATATATATAATCTCCTTAATATTGCCCCATAGCTCTGTTCATTTTTTTTGTCTTGTTTTGTTTCATTCTGAGTATTTTCCATTGCTATGCTTCAAGTTCACCTATCTTTATTTATGCAGTGTCAAATCTCCTAATAACCCCATTAAGTGTATTTTTCAAATCAGATATTGTTTTTTTGTTCCGTTTTATCTCTAAAAGCTCAATTTGGATCTTTACTATATCTTCCATTTCCCTCCTTATCTTTCCCTCCTTATCATGCTCCTGCATTTCTCTATCTTCTTGAACTTTGGAGTATATTTATAATAGCTGTTTTAATATTTTCATCTACTAATTTTATCCTACGTATCATTTGGATTTGCTTCTATTGATTCATTTTTCTCCTGGTTAGAGGTCATATCTTCCTATTTTTGTGCATGCCTCATAATTTTGACTGGATGGTAGAAACTGTGAATTGTACTGATTACAAGATTTTATTGTATTCCTTAAAATATTTTGAGGCTTTATTTTGGGATTAGGGGATGCAGTTAAGTTACTTTGATTCAGTTTCACTCTTATGAGGATGTTTTTAAGCTTTACTGAAGTGATTTCTGAATAGCCTTTTAGTCTAGAGCTCATTTGATTCCACTACTAACACACTACTCTTCTAAGGAATACCCAGTGTCCCATGTGTTAAGAGCTCATTTCACTGTGGCTGGTGGAAACACAAACTAATTCCAGCCCAAGGAAAACTTCAGAGATTGTTCTGCCTGCTCCTTTTCAGTGGTTTATCCCCTGTCTTTGGACTAATAAAACATGCATTTTAGTAAAGTTAGTAGACTACTCTCATGCATGTACTGATCAATGCTCAGCCAAAAACTTAAGATAAGTGCAATATAGAGTTCCAGTGCACTTTCTCTTTTTGCTTCTGTGTAGCTTTCTCCTTTCTAGTACACTGCCCCACAAATGTAAGCAAATCCTATCCAGAATGACCCTCCCCCCCCCCGCCCCAAAAGCTGAACTCTGTCTTATCAACTCAGTGACATATGTAGACTATGCTTGGGCATTTCTTCTCTGTGCTGTAGCAAGGAGCCTCTCCATCAGCAGTGAGCTGCTGTACAATGTCTGAAAATGATTGTTTCATGTATTTTTTCTGGCTTTTTATTTACTTAAGGCAGAAAAAAAATCATGCCTGTTATTCCATATTTTGTCTTGGAGTGAAAGTCCTATACACTTTTATGAATATAAATATTCATTTACTAATCTTCTGTCATAGAACCAAGGCCTTTCCTTTGAGCATTATTCTCAAATATTGAAATTCTAGAATGTTTGTTTTTCTTACATATGATTTCTAGTTTACTTTCTTTAGAGTGGGTTCAGCACATCTAAAATTCTTAAGAAACACTTGCAGATTCTGTTTCTTTCTGGTTTAGTCTTGGAAAATTCTATGTTTCTAAAAATGTATCCATTTCTTCTAGATTGTCACAGTTAATAAGTGAAAATTTCTTTATATTTTATAACTCTACACACGTGCACGTATGCACACACATAGTATCTCACAGTTATTACAGTCATATCTAATTTGATAGCAATTTGTTTCAGTGTCTGCCTTTATCCAATCTTTCCAAATTATTCAACTGTCTTTTCATAAAAATAACAATTATTTTTCGTTCAGTTTTCACTGGTTTACAGAATTATAATAAAAAGTAAAACTGGAATAAGTAAGTTTGAGAATAAACTCAGCTGGAGGACGTAGAATACTAGAGGAAGCCTCATGCCAGCTACAACATTCATTGTGAATCAGTCAGTTAATAAAGCTAGGAAGAAACCAGTTAGGAGTTTATTAATAGATCTTCTACTATATAATCAAGTTGTATTAGATACTGTAATATCAAAGGACGACAGCCTTGTATTAAATACTTTAGAGAACAATCTGTTTGCCAAAGAAAGCAAGTCTCATAAAACGGCAATTAGTTAGAAGAGCCCAGAACTCAAAATGGAGAGAGTGCCAGAGAATCCCATCACCTTTCCCAATAAAAGTAATCATGTAAAACTAAAAAAAAAAAAAAAAAAATAGGGATTTTGAAGAAGACAAAGATGCAGTTTGTGTGACGGGAAGAAGAGCAGACCTGGTGAAAGGGACAACAGACAAGGTCTCAGACAACAAGCGATGTTCACAGTAGGGCAAGCAACCTAACACAGCAAACAGCATGTCAGCAGGAGACTTTGTAACAATCAATCAGTTATTTCCAAATATGAAAATTTAGCATATTATCTACATTAAAATGGCAAATCATCAAAGTTTTCTTAAAGAGCCTTTAAAAATCAGAATCTTAAATTGAACTGTAAATACTTTAATCCCTAAATTATTCTTTTAAAAAATATAGAAATAATTTACTAAAATTACTTTGAAGAGAAAAAAAGTGATGACCTTCCTAAATGCTCAAATTTACCTCATACCTCATAGAAAGAATTTACCATGTTCTAAATACTGATTTACGCCATTATAAAGAATGGTTTGGCCTAAATATTTTAAAAAATAAACTCTAACTATATTAAAGTAAAAATTGTGCATATTACCATGATATTAAACTAGATCTAAGACACTAAGAAATTCTTCATGAATATACTGTTGGATCAAAGTTTCCAAATACTGGAAAGCAGTGTGATTAAGAACTATGAATATAGGATCTAATAATAATGCATTAAATGTTCTTAGGCAAGTCATTTATCTTTTTCTTGCTCTATTTAGTCGTATCTAAAATCTGTACAGGAAACTTTAAAAGCCATGCAGCATAGGTTAAGCTCTGAATATAAAGTATATGAAGTATGATCAGTTCTTCCGAATATCACAAAAGAAAGCATTACTTCCCTAAGGCTACAGCTAATTATTTCTTGAATACGGTAACTTTGAAATTCACTGATTTGATTGCTGGTAAGGCTGTTCCACTGTCCAACCATTTTTCCATGTTAGAGAACTTTTTTCTGAATCTTCAGCTTAAACTCCTCTTTCCTTAGCTTCAGGCAACTGCTGCCTTCCCACAGCCTTCAGAGAATAAAATAATTCCCTTCTTTCATTTATAGTGTTACCTTGAAGGTCTATAAACTATGATCAAGTTCTCTGGAGTCTTCTCTTTTCCAGTCTATATAAATATAGGAATACATTATACCTTACCTCTCAATCTCACATTCTTTGTATTTTGTGGATATTTTTCCCTGTTAAATTTGTGCATCCAATGCAGACTCTAAAAAAGTAGATTTATTACTACTATAATACCAAATCCTCCCATTTTACATAAAAATATATCAAGTCACAACAGAAAAAAGTGCTTAAAATCCTACAACCATACTACAACAGAAATATCATATTGTCACTTTATTCAATAGTCAATCAAAAGATACTGAGTGCCAGTCCTGTGGCAGTCTTTGTGCTGCTGGGCACCAGGAATGATGTTTTAAACCAAATGAACAGAGCCTCTGATCTCATTTAGCTTATAGTTTAGAGAGAAAGAAGTATGTAAGAGAGACAGACATTAAACTCAAGAAAAAAAAGTGTCATGTGAATTATGACAGTAAATATCAGAATCTCTGAGAATCAAACCTCATCCTGGATCAGAGAAGGTCTTACTAAAGAAGTGACACTTAAGTTATTACCTGATGATGAATAGCAGTTAGACCGATGAAGGACGGAAGCAGTGTTTCGTGCAAAGAAGAGAGGTCATATCAAGGCTGAGAGAAAATAAACTTCGAATAACTCACAAAGTGTATAATAGCTCGAGTGTAGAATATGACACAGGAAAGTAATGCTACAAAGGTCAGCCGGGGCCTGATAGGCCAAATGAAGCAGTTTGACTTTATCCCAAAGTCATTGAGAACTACAAGATAATAAAGGTTGTGACTCTTGAATCACATTTGGCTTCAAGCTAGCAAGAGTTCCACTTAGCCAGGAAGGAGAGTCAGAACTCTAACCAGAGCACCTTCACTGATCTCCATGTGACTGAGTCTACGGAAATCATCATTCTTCTTCCCTGACATATATTCTTCACATGGCTTTGAGGACATCACAGTCTCACGATGTTCCTCCTGCTTCGATGGCCTGTTCTTTTCAGTCTCCACTATGACTCCTCATCTTCTCAATTTCTTAATGCTGAAGTGCTCCTGGGCCCAGTGCTCAGACTTCTGTCCACGTATGCTCTTTCTATTGCTTAACTCATCCTGTCCCATGGCTTTCATTTTTTCCAAAGTACTACTACTACTATACAAATGCTATATATTTTACTTACTTATTTATTCTGTGTATTATCTGTCTCCTCCTGCCCCACAAGGATGTGATCTCCAGGAGGGCAGGATGTTTATCTGTTCTGTTAATGGTGTGATCTCCTCAGTACCTAGAACACTGCTTGGCACAGAGTAGGCAGTCAACAAATACTTGTTAAATAAAAGACTAACTAAATGAATGAGTAAATGAATGAACAAAGAAAAGGAGCCTGGACTAAAGTGGACTCCACATGGATGGGAAGGATTAGAGGAACAGTTAGTAGGAAACAAGGAACAGTGGGAAACGAAACAAGAACTAAAAACCATTAAGATGGGAGAGATTTACACATACTTAAATGCTAACTGAAAACAAGCAGTAGAGAAGGTGAGAAAAACATGAAGGGAGCAGATAAATGATAGATGGGTCACAGCATGTACATGTCAAAATAGAATAAGAGAGAAAACAGAAGCTAAGTAAACTGATTTTTTGCTATTTCCCACATAAATGTTATTTTAAAACCTATGATATTGACTATGATTGGAACTCTGTAGTAATTAACAAAATGGTATCAAAACATATTAATAGCAATCACAAAGTTTATGCAAGCATACCTACTTCTCATTTGCACTTCTAGTAGCTAAAATACACAGCTTTTACCATGAAACAACTTACAAGGTATAAAGGGTCAGTGTTTACAAAAGGTGGACTTATAGTTCACAGTTAATATCAGTAACTGCATGCTTATAGGAAAGGTTAGGTCCTGAAGATCTATGAACAGATGACACTTTGTATGTAAAACTGCTCCAGGGATAACTTTTAATAAAGAGGGCAAAAATCATAGCCTAAATATTTTAAAAACCAAAAAATCATGTATTCGGATAACATACAATGAATTTATCATAAAATGCATGCAAATTGAGCCTACTTGCTCTCTAGTAAAAACACTTAGCTTTATAGCACACTATCTTAAATCTCTAGAATGGACACCCTTCCACAGGCTGCGGCTGTGTGTTTCCGTGTGATTCCAGTCTGCTTCTCCATGAGGCACACATATGGGTTACTGGCAGGAGGCAAACCAACTACACCCCGTCTTACTCTTACTGGTTCGTAACAAATAACTATTTCTCATCTGACCTTAGTTATTAAATGTCCTAGCTTTTTATACCATAGTTATTTTATTTATCTTATTTTTCTTCTACCCAGCTAACTAAGCTCATCAGGAAAAACTGTATATTTCTTTATCATGCTCCCTTTCAAAAAGCCAAAAACTGGGCAGTAGTCTTTTAATATTATCTAAAGAAGGGCATTATTATTTTTTTTTCATCTTGCAAATTTCTTTTACTTGATATCAGAAAAGAGTCACACACCATATGTCTTCCTGCGGAGAGGATCCCAAGTTACATTGGCTGGTTTGCCAAAGAATTATCTGAATTCACCAGTTTACTGTCATTACTTGCTTAATAATTTGGTTGGTAAATTCAGCAAAGATCCAAGGCCCTGCTCAAACGTTAAAGCTTTGAGGAATAACCTGGACAGGAGCCACTGGTGATATCCCTCAGGCAACTAAAAAATGCATAGCTATCACTGCCTACCCCAGAAACCAGACAAAAAGCACCACAGTTACTTGAGTTGTTATGATTATAGAGGGTACATACGTTCTATACCTGGGAATACTGCTAGCTCCTATCCATAAAGCTATCTGAAAGAAGGCCACATTTTAATGGAGGACAGACCAGTAAGCTATGTCTGAATTACAAAAGGGCATAGTAGCCCAATCAGTACATTTGGGCTTTTATAATCCACACTGAGATATGATTTTGGAAGTATTTGCAACATGAACTCATCAGACTGGAACTTGTGGCAAAAGCCCATTAAGTGCCACCCAACAGTGGCTGCTAGGGTTTTGGACAAGAAAATGTTCAGATGCAGCAACACAGAACATACTGTTTGAAACACGTTGGCTTTTTATTAGTCATGGATTAAAACTGCCCATAACTGAAGGAAATCAACTTTAGATCTGAGATACTCATAAATTTTTGTTTAATGTTGGAGAATATTCTAATAAGGAAGCCAATACTAAAAAATTTCCACAACGTGAAAATGGTTTACACAGGAACATCTACTGTAAGAAAACAAGGAGATACTCATATATTTATAAGCAGAGAGCCCCTTTTCCCTTAGGACCAAATTTAAACCCACCTGGAGAACTACTGGGTCCTAGTGCCACATGGGTAGTGGCCTATTAACAGCCCCTAGCTGGCAAACAAAACGTTGCCTGGTTTACAGATGGCAGTTCCAGGGTGACGGACAGCATCCTGTTTGGAAAGCTGCCACACTGTGACCAACTGATGGAGAAAACTAGGATTGGAGATAAGAATAAATCAGCTCAATGGGCTGAACAACATGCTGTTGTCCTTTCAGTAACAGAAGAAATAGACAACAAAAGGAGCCTTGAAGTCTGTGTGGATTCTGACTCATGGGTGGTAGTGAATGGCTTGGTCATGTGGTCAAGCACTGGGCAAGACAAAACCGGGCTGTTAAGGTAATGCTGGAATGCAGACTGGAGACTACGGCAAAAGCCCACGGCATGGGAATTTAAGGAATTCATTAAAGCAGGACATGTTGATACCCATCAAAAGAATCAGCAGGCGACTGGAAGCAACAAGTGAATAGCTTAGTATGCTCAGTCAAGGCTGCCACTTTGGTTCATAAAACGTATGGATACAGGGGAGCTGCAGCCACGCAACATGGCTAATCAACAGCTTATGCTCTTGCACCCTCTGAGGCACAAAATGCCAGGAAGGACTGCCCTACCCACCAATGAGAAATAGACTGCAAATAGCTATGGGGCAGGTTTCTTACTGTGAACGCTCTGCACATAGCTGGCAAGTGAACTACAGAGGGTGCCAAAATAATATATGTACATTTTAAGAAAGGAAAACTGTATTAAAATTGTAATACTCATATATACTGACAACACAAGATGAAAACAAGTCATGTTTGACTTCTGCAATTACATAGAGGTGCTCAAAGTGGTTACCATCAGCATCCAGACACTTCTGATTAGGACGCACTGCTGCTTGAGCAACGCTGACCAGTGTCCACTTGTATACATTTTTTTGGCACCCCTGGTATACTGGAATACTGCCATTGCCACAGGAGCCTATAATGGGTGTAACAGATGCAGATAATTACTCTGGACTGGGCTTTTCACACTTGGTGGTAGATGCAAATACTCAAAAGACAATAAAAGGACTGGAGCAAAGAAAAAATATCGTGCCAAGTTATATTTCCTCAGGTCAAAACTGCATTTTATGATGGTGTCCAACAATGTGTGAAGAAACAACACATCAAATAGACATAACATGTGGCTTATCATTCTCAGAGTAGTGTTTTACAGAAAACTGGAACAGGCCACTAAACATTTGTTATCAAAAATGGGTGGAAATAAGGACAAGAAAGGCTGGCTTATAAACCTTTACAAGTGTGTGCTCACACTCAACATGAAAGGGACCAAAGGCAGGTCCATACGTGACAGATTCCTCTGCTTTTGCAAGGGAACTAGGGAAGATGGGATTGGGGAGGCTGCTCGTATGACCACGCATTCTTCCCCACATCACCTTAACACTCGTTCCTACTTTACCAAGTAGTTCCAGGATTAGGGCTTGAACTGTGGGTGCTGGAATCAGCGATAATCTCAAAGCAAGAAACTATAATTACAGCTTTAAGCCTTTATATCAGAATATTTAAGGGCCTAATGGGATGGATTATGCCTTCAACCCCTCTAGAAAAATTGAGGTTGGCAATGACTGCAGCTGTACTGCCTGGTGGCCAAAATCGCCCCCTACTTCTATATCTGTGTCACCTTCCCCTGTATGAATGGGAATGTACTGAAGGGGGAGCACTTGCTAGACCCAGATGTCCGCTGGCAAACGGGTCGAGCACTATCGATGAACCTGATGTCCCTTCCAAAGGTGGAATGGCCTGAGTTAGAGTCAGTGACAGGAAAAAGAAGGTACATGAATGAATATGTGTGAATAAATATGCAATGAGAGAAATCTTAACACTTGATTACTGCCTTGAGATAGGCTCAGATCAAGTAAATAATATTGTGTCTTTGAAGAATTATACCAGATGCCCAAAGAGGTAAATCTATTTGTTTGTCAAGACTGTCTCTGCTTTAGAACCTGACAAGGTCTCACCTGAGTAGCATCAAATTGGAGACATTTTGGTCATTTGCTATGATGATGAATAGTACCAAGTGATGAATGAATGGAACTCTAGTAATATACCAGTATCTTTGATTCTTATTTTTCAGGTTAAATCTACCAGAAAGGATATTGGTTGGGAAGGAAGTTGGAGGAATTGCTCCCCGCTGGACCATCAAACCATGCAATATACAACTCCTAGCAAACTGATCCTGTGTAACTGTAAATCTTAATGACTGAATGCTTAGAAAGGTTCCTGAATATAATGGACAAAATATAGCTGCTACATGCTTGTCATGCCATAGTGTCCTGTGTAAAAATGCATAGCACCCTTGTTTCTGTGGGTGGAAAGCTATTAAACAGGATTGAAACAGGGGAATAAAGCAGAAGGGATCACATGGTGGGCTTAAATTCCACAGGCATTGACTCTACTGTGAGCCTGAGGAAGGTTATGTGAGGTCTTATGGCATATTCAGACTAAATTACATCTAGGAGTGATCACTATCTGTGATGGTTAATTATATGTGTTAACTTGCCTGGGCCATGGTGCTCAGATATGTAGTCAAACATTATTCTGGTTGATCTAAGGGTGTTTTTGAATGAGATTTACATTTAAATCAGTGGACTTTGAGTGAAGCAGATTGCTCTCCATAATGTGGGTGGGCCTCATCCAATCAGTTGAAGGGCTTAATAGAAGGTTGACATCCTCCAAGCAAGAGAGAATTCTGCCTGTAGACTGTTTTTGGACTCAAACTGCAACATCAACTCTTTCTTAGTTCTACAGCATGCCAGCCTCTCATTCAGATATTGGACTTACTCAGTCTCCACAATCATATGAACCAATTGCTTAAAAACAATAAGCAAACATATTTCTCGATATATACACAGCCTATT
>NW_017731602.1:916802-918690 GCF_001890085.2 Hipposideros armiger | reverse complement strand
ATTAGGACCCCACTTATGACCTCATTTAACCTTACTTACTTCCTAAAAGCCCAATCTTCAAATACAATCACATTAGGGGTTAGGACTTCAACATAGGCCTTCTGACAGGTGGATACAATTCAGTCCGTAGCCGAATTGCAGTAACCTACTTAAGAGATAATACAGACCAGACTTCAGCTAAACCAACGGCAGTGGAGATGAAGAAAGATGGGATGCTAAGGAGACAAAATAACCAGATCTGGTCACCAGTTAAATACGAAGAGTGAAAAGACTAGAAAACTTCTCACTTACATAACTGGATGAATGGTAGGTAGTACAGGTATCTCCTGCTTCTCCAAAGTTGGAGTTAAGCCACTTTGCTTCTACAGGAGACCTGCATTAGTACCTGTTTTCACTAAACAGAATGAAATCTGAAGAGGATTTTCCTTTTTATGAATCCTAATTGTTTCTTCATTTATGCCATTTTGGCTCATGGAAGGTTTCATAGGAACGCTCTCCTTTCAGATCGCAGGAGAATCCGGTACCATCCGTGTAAACTGTGAAAGCAGGCGATTGGCCCAGCAGAACCACAGAGGCTTCAGAGCCAGGAAAACGCAGGTCCACTAGGGTGGAGGTGTGAAGTCATATTGAAAAGTGAGTGGTTACTGAAGATACATTTACTGAAGACTCAATTGTCACTAACAGGTCTGAGATTTGACTTTGTCCCAGCTACAAATTAATCAGGTAGCCTGTTACTGTTTTGTGGAGTGCTGACAGCAGACACAAAATTTCTGCGTCAGAGACAAAGGACTTTTATGAATCACAGCACAGCATCGGCATGTTTGCACTGGTTTCCCGGACCCCAAGTCCCTGGGGGGTAATGTGATAAAAGCTTAGATAGATGCTGTACACACAGAGGTTTGGGTCAAAGCTGAGGAATACTGAGTTTGGGGAGCCTGCCATTTCATAGCAAGCTATAAGCAAGACTGTTCTTTGTCCCTGAAAGAAAACTTATCTCATCTTTAAAGACTGCTTGCTACAAACACAACTCTGAGCACAACTCTGAGAAATGGCCCAGGTAAAAAGCAGGCAGGGCCTTGTATTCTTGGCATGTCCAATAAGACATATATAGTAGTACGAGAGACGCAAAGAGGACTGTCAACACTCACCCACCTAGTTCATTCCCTCCATGACTACAATTGCATTCATGCCCCAGGCAAAATACTAAGTAAGCTATCTCTAAAGCACTGCAACAAACTATTTGGAGACAACTCAAGTGCTAGAATGGATGTTGTTACCCCAGAGAAAAGTACTCCAAATTCTAGCATTTAAGTGTCCCAAATAAAATATTACCTTCCAAGAACCCTAAAGAAAAGCCTGACAGCGGACAAGCCCCACTGACATACAAGCAGCTCCTTCCAGTTTCCTATTATCATTTTCTTCTTTTTCCCCAATATTTAATTATGAAACGTTCCAAATATACAGAAAAGTTAAAAAATAGTACAATAAACACCTTTATATCTACCACCTTGATTGAACAACTGTTAACAACATTTTGCCATATATGTTTTTTTCATTTCTGTGGGGGTTTTTATCCCCTATTTCTGAAGAAGCATTCAGAAATAATTCGCAGGCATCATGACTTTCTCCCTAACTATTTCACATGCATCACCTAAGAATAAGGATGTTTTCCCACATACCCATAATACCATTATCATACCTTAAAAAAATTAACAATGCTTCCTCAACTGCCCCTAAAAAGTGTAGGATTTTTTCTTTTATATTATTTTTTGAACCCAAATCCCATCAGTGTTCACATATTTAATTTGATTGTTGTCTCCTTGTCTATTTTTGTATATGACAGTCTCTCCCACCTTCAACACACAGATCTTTCTAACACTGCTAATGT
>NW_017731602.1:908865-910034 GCF_001890085.2 Hipposideros armiger | reverse complement strand
TCACATTATATTCAAATATTTGAATATTAAAATGATAATTTATATTATTGTTCCTTACTTTTAGTTGCTTCTATTTCATATACCTGAATACAGCCACTGAAAAAACCTTTAAGAAACCACTGGCCCCACTAACCTATATTCTTTAATAAATTTCATCTTTTAAAATATAACATTTTCAGTAATATTCTACTGTTTTACAAGACATATTACTAATTCGGTTCCAGGAAAAAAATTATGCCCTTAGTTCCTTTTACAAGCATGACTTGATCCAGGAAGAAAGAGCCAAGTTTATAGGACCATCTAATCACTGCTATTCTCTTATTAAGCACATTGACAATTTATTAATTCTTAAAGAGGTAATTAAAATAAATATCAAAGGAAATGCAAAGACCCAAATTAGGCAAGAAAATCAAATCTCTCTTTCATCAGAATTTCTGGTTTATAAATTCTCCATTTAAAAGTAATTCAGTATTGACATGAAAGAGTTGAGAAAATTTTACAAGTTACATGCTGAATTTTTACCATTCCATTACTACTTAACATGATAGGCTTTCTAGTCTTTCTGATTGAGTCTACTAAAAGCATCATTCCCTAGCAGTCAGCTCCAATATATATACATTAAAGACTTCTATTTTGAAAATTACCCTTTCTCTCCACTCTCCTACCTCCTTAAATTGACAGTCTTATTCTACCAATAAGAAACATCTTTCTCAATTTAGAGAAATTATACAAACTTAATAAAGGTTATATGCTTTGATCAAGTTGTATGTAGATACTAATATACATATATAGTAATAGACATATATATAGTAATATATACATATCACTAATATAGAATATATATTACTATCTATAGTACTATCTATAACTAGTGTATATACATGTATATATACATATATATATATATATATAACTATCTATATAGTTTTGACTATGAAGATGTAACTATGTGAAAGTAAAGAGTATTCTTTTGTGTGGTTATGGCACGCATTCAAAAAACAAACTGACAACTCAGTTTATTTTACTTACATGGTTAAGTTTAATTTACATAAAAATGATAGAACATTTCAGGAGCAAGTCTTAAAAACGATTTCTACTGAATTGACTGCTATAATAATCTCCTTAAGAGAGAAATAAACATAAACTAAAACAGCAGTTGTGAAACAGAT
>NW_017731602.1:902942-905675 GCF_001890085.2 Hipposideros armiger | reverse complement strand
TTAGACGCTTCTTCAACCAGGTAATGAAAGTTTTATTTCAAAGTTTTCGTAAGAATTTTTGTCTGTATAAATCTGAAAAGAAGTCCCTGAAGATACTAGGTTAGGGTGACCCTTTTACGTGTTCAATATTGAGACCCAGATTCCTGTTTTCAAATCCTCACCCCTATAAAAAATATTCGCCATTAACCCTAAATTCAAAATTGAACTGTATCATGCCAAAAATACAATCGTTAAAGGTGACTGCCACCTTGAAATGCAAGCATCTTTGCCTCATACTGTTAGTCTACATTTATGCCAGATAATGTCTAGAATATTTAAAAAATAAATGGTAGGTGTGTGAAGGGTGCACATGCATGCAGGGTGTTATGTATATGAAAAGGCACATGCATGTGCAAAGGGAGATGTAAAAAATTGTGTGCATGCAAAGGTGTACAAATGTGTGCCCAAATGTGTGTGTGTGTGTGTGTGTGTGTGTGTGTGAGAGAGAGAGAGATAAAAGTGCATTGCTCCTTTGTTTCCTAATCACTTTAAGAAATGTTCAAGGGAGATGAAAGATAAGACTTCAATGAAACCTGAGGTCCTAGATCCATAAAGCGAACATAGTTCTATGATTTACCCACACTCTCCATTACTATTCTGAAAGAAGAATCTAGTAATCATTTCAAAGGAGCAGAGGCAATGTCAGTCTCACTGCTTATTTGATTCTGTTAATTAAACTATAAAGAAATTTTTTGAAATAGTACTACTCATATATCTTGGCATAAGATAGCCTTTATAAAGAATGAAAATTAATATCAGAAGAGAGATCAAAGTTTCTAATATCTTCTATTTAAATTCATTTAATATTCTACTGGGTTGTTGGAAAAGTCATGACGTATTTTGTCTATGTTTTTCAAAGGTCATTTATTTATGTAAAGAACAAAGATCAATCAATGATATATATTGCCCGTTTTGTTCAACAACCTTTTGCCATCTTTCACTGAGCTTCATAATTCTTCGTTCATAGAAGGACCTGTCTTTATTTGCAAAAAACTGAACAAGGTGCTGATTTACAGCCTCATCTGAATTGAATGTTATACCATGCAAGGAGTTTTGAAGAGAGCAAAACAAGTGGAAGTCTGACGGCGCAAGGTCAGGCAAGTATGGTGGGTGTGGCAACACATCCTATCCAAGCTCCAGTAATTTTTGACAGGTGACCAAACTTGTGTGTGGTCTCGTGTTGTCATGATGGAACACAACTCCTTTATGATTAACAAGTTTCTGGATGATGGATTCGTTCAAACGGTCCAACTGCCGACAGTACACATTTGAATTGATTGTTTGGTTTCTTGGTAGGAGCTTGAAAAACACGACACCTTTAACATCCCACCACACTGAGAGCATAACCTTCCTCTGATGAATGTCTGCTTTCAATGTCGTTTGAGGCGAATCATCACGTGGGGACCAAGACCGTTTGTGCACCACACTGTTGTAAATAATCCACTTCTCATCACCAGTTTTCAGTTGCTTGAAAAAAGAATCGTTTTCCTCACGTTTAATGAGTATACTGCAGATGTTTATACACACCGTCACATGAACTTCTTTGAGTTCATGCGGAACCCAAATATCGAGCTTGCTTACGTATCCCAACTTCTTCAGGTGGTCGTGAATGCTTGAATGATGGATGGTCAATGTTTCTGCAATCTCTCGTGTTGTGTAACGTGGGCTTGACTCGACCAATGCCTTTATTTTGTCGTCATCAACCTCGGTGGGTCTCCCTGACCGAGGCGCGTCATTGAGATCAAAATCACCAGCATGGAATTTCGTGAGCCATCATTGGCACTGATGTTCTTGTACAGCATCGTCACCATAAANACAGTTATATAAAAACTTACATTTTCTTAGTTATAGTGACATGAGTCAGAGTTTCATTATGAAGGTTAAAAATTTTCCAACAGAATATGTCACGAATATAGTATATTTCTTATCAAATAATTTTCATCATCAAAGCCTTAATAGTCTGAAACTTCTAGAACTTAAATAGCAGTTAGAATAAAATAATGAAAAATTACTTAGCTTTACAAATTAAAAATTTTTCATTAACATATCATTTCCCTTCCTTCCAATAACAAACTACGTCTTTATGTTTAAATTCCTAACATTAAGAAATTCCCTAAAATGCACAGATCCAGAATTTATACTAGTTTATATATTTGTATCATACTCATTTATTATTTATTCAACAAATACCATGAGGACACAGAAAATCATACATAAAAAATATTGTTATACAGAGTGAAGTACCTTAAGAAAAATAAAGCAAACTCATGCCTTTAGTTTACTTTACTAACATTATTTTCTTTTTCTAATTATATTCTCATTTATTTTTAATTTAATTTTTAATCTTGCTAAATGGCATTCATCTTTAAATCGCCTTAAGCCATTTTTGGAAGAAAAGAAGACAGGAAGAAAAAGATAATGGGAATAAAGGAAACTGAGCATAGAGAAAGGCTGTAACAAAGGACATGAGGGAAGGCTTCCTAAAGGAGGAGTGACATATGAGCCAAAACCTGAAGGCAGGTGGAAATAGGAGTATCGTAAACAAGGAAGGAAAAATATTTCAAAGACAGAAAAGAGCGTAAAATACAAGGTGTGAATGAAGGATAATAACTTGGTTACATCCAACTTGAAACTTGAAAGCATAGCTCAGAAACAGAAATTAAGGAATATGGATGAAAAGACAGGCCCACATTC
>NW_017731602.1:898823-900337 GCF_001890085.2 Hipposideros armiger | reverse complement strand
TCTAACGACTCACTACGAAATATTAAGATCATGGGAAGACTATGTTTGCATAAAAGTATAATTTTGAACTGAAATATGTTTCTAACATGACCATTAAAAAAAAAAAGAACCTCTTTAAATCCACTTTTTGTAGAAAGAGTCATGAACTGCTTCAACTTTTAAACTTTCATTTGGACTATTTCAAATTGGAAAAACAAGGTTGAATTTGTATATATGACATACCTCTCCTAGAGCTTCGTATCTTTTCTGGTTCCATCTGTGCAAGTCTTCCCGGTAGTTAAAAACAAACGGTTCCCCAGTTTTTATGTGTCTTAGCTGTCCCTCTAGAAGATAAACAAACAATATTGCTATGACTAAGAGTACACTTATAATAATATGGAAAGTACAACTAATAATGTCTGACACAAATTTAAAAGAACTTTCTCAGAACAGTTCCATTTATTATTAGATTTTTTTCTTCAACTATCAATATGATGCAAACATATTATTTATATGTTATATACTATAAAAGAATGAGCCCAAGCACTCAAATGCTATGCTTTTTGATCTTCATTTTCTAATCTAAAAGTAAATGAACAATATTTGAGGGACTACAATATATAAGGATGTTTGCTAGCTACAGCCGTGAACACGGTCCCAGTTCTGAAGCTTAAGGTCCCAGTTCTGAAGCTAAGAGGCTACCTGAGCAGTAAAACCATAAGTATTAAAAAGTTAAGCAACTTTTCGAAGTTAAATGAGGATGAACTTAGTCAACAATCTAAAAACTGCCACAGGCAATTCAAGTAGACGATAAAGTCTAACATGAGTTTGGAAAAATGAAGGATCCCTATAGGCTACAATAGGTTTAGAAGGTTTCAGTGAGATTTCTCAGCTAGGCCTTGAAATACAGGTAGAATTTCAAAGAGAAATTGGAGAGAGGCAGTGAGCCAACACAGGCTTGGACTCTCAAGTTAGACTCAATTAAGAGATTCTACTGCCTAAAGTATTGCATATAAATGTCTAATTGCTATGCTGTACATTTGAAACTAATATAAAATAATATTGAATGTCAACTGTAACTTAAAAAAACAATTAAAAAAGAGACTTTACTGATAATAAATAACTTTACTAATAATTTCAAGGGTACAAGCAATCAAGAGGCATAGATAAAACAGGGAGAGGCCTGGGACAGCCTGGGAAGTCTTCCCAAGTCCTTTACTCTCACTGGACAGCACTCTCTGGTCCAGGGTAGGTGAGGTCTCTATGTGAGGCATATAGGTTACCCCAGACATTGGTGAGCATTACATAACACGTCCCATTTGATGAGCCAGAGAGTAGTATTGCTTATGTAATATTCTTCAGAGAAACATGCCTCACATGTCCACAGAGGTTTGTTTACCATAAGTGATGCCAAACCAGTCATTCTGCTCAAAGAGTTCTGTGGATGAGGACTCTCCTCATAACAAACATTAGTCTGTATTCACTAAAACAGTAAATTATTAGCATGTTTACAAGGAGAAAAGACCAGGCCACCT
>NW_017731602.1:891083-894708 GCF_001890085.2 Hipposideros armiger | reverse complement strand
GCAGAGCAACAAACAGCAAGCTACAACTCAAATGCTACCTAGCATGTAATAACATTACCCTTAAAGTATAACAGTGTGTTATTAATCCAATGAGTCATAATTCTTTGTTCCAGAAACATCCTTGCAATCTATGATATATTTTTCTGAATCTCAACTACAAAATTTATGTTATTCAGAGCTTAATTAATACATTTTAAAATAAGGATGTTGACTGAAAAAAATCATAGAAAATTGAGTATTGTGCTTTAAAATATTGTCAGAGATAATCATTGCCAGTCATTTCATTTTAAATAACATGTGAAACACTACTATATTTTTATATAATTTAATTGGGAATTTCAATTGAATGCCAAGGAGTTGAAGACTCAAGGTTGAAATACATAAGCTGAATCTAATTCGTGTCTCTTGGTTTAAGTGACTGGACAAGTATGGGAAATTTTTACTTGGTTATGCTAATGAAGTAAAGAATTTCATTGTGAAAGGATAAGACATTATTCTCCCCCCAAAATACATAAAACATTCTAGCTGGCAAATGAAAGTAACAAATATCTACCCTATGGTTCTATTAGCATTGTTAAATAAATATTGCACATAGCATATACCACTTACTTTCATTAAAAGCATATTCAAATCCTTCCAGGGTATCAGGAAAATCAAGAGGTGGTTCATCTTTTTTCATTAGTTCATCCAAATCTATCCTGGATAATAAATCTAGAAAAAAAATATACAAAATTTAGTTATGTTAATTTTCAGTTAATAAAGATTATATTTTAAATTAACTATTCCTGTGTTCTATTGGATTACTCTTTATGTGCTGCCATAACTGATAATGTTATTAAAATTTTAAGTTCTCAGTGCAATATCATAATGAAGTATAATATCAACATAACTTAAGCACTATCAAAATCGTAATTCTCAAAACAATCACAATTCAGATCATATGTATTACTATGGTAAATTATAAACTTCTCCCCTTCAAAATAAACAGCTATTAATTTGTACTTTATTAACCTCATTCAATAGTTTTAAAAGTTTCAGATAGTAACATGACATTTATTCATTTTTGAAAATTTTTTATTAGATTTATTGGGGTGACATTGGTTAGTAAAATTATATAGGTTTCAAATTTACATTTCTATAATACATCACCTGTTGGGAGCCAATTGAGGACAGTTGGAGATACTGAGGCTGTGGCAAACTGCCACATGCCTCTATGCAGGACCCTATGCCTAGGGGAGTGGCTGGATAAGAGAGTCTGCTTAGTAACTGCATACGCAAGGCTCAGGCACCCCCAAAAGAGAAAAAATGCTCCGGGACTTTCCACCATGGACTTGTTCCAGTTTCTATCCCCGGCCCTAGTTGCTGGTTTCTGTATGCCTACACCCAAAGCCCCCTGCCAAAGCCCCCAGCTAGAATCCCTTACAGAAAGAGGAACTTTTTGCCTATATAGACAGAGCCTTTCCAATAAACGATGTCTTAGTCTGTTACCAGCAGGCTGAGGCCCTCCTGTCCCCGCACTTTGTCTCTCTTCTCTTTTATTTCTCGTCTCCCACCCAGTCCTCTCAGGTATCCTTTTGGTGAGCTCCTGGCTGACGAGTCAGGAGTGCCTGTGAGCAAGCTGGTCTCGTTCAATCACCTAGATACCACATTGTGTGCTCACCACCCATTCAGTTCTCCTTCCATCACCATGTATTTGACCCCCTTTACCTTCATCTACCACCCCCCGCCCCGCTTAGCCTCTGGAAACCACTAAACTGTTGCCTGTGTCTATGAGTTTTTGTTTGTCTTGCTTTCAGTTTTATATTCCACATATGAGTGAAATCATATGGTTCTCCACTTTTTCTGTCTGACTTACTAAAAGGTAACTAAATTTTTACATATTGTGGGGCCCAGGTGCTAGGGCCCTCAGTTAGGAAACATTTACAGGCTTTGGAGACCGGCCTGCACGTCCCCCTTGAGTAGGACAGAGGGGAGGAAACGACTTGCTGATGTACATTTCCTATTAGCCTGTTCTGTTAACTGCTTGTAAGTTTCCTTCCTGTGCATGTGTGCTGGCACCATGCACCTGTTCTTTGTATGAGGGTATAAAACCCCGCTCCCATTTTGGAGATCTGGCTCTGTGGCCCCGGCCTCAGATCCATAAAGAGCTGCTGCTGCATCTATGGCACACAATCTGCCTCGTGCCTTCCTTCAGCTCGGCATCTCAACACCAAGATGGTCCCTGATTGACACCCTCGGACCCGACATTTGACGTAGTTTGCGGGCAGAATTCGGTGAGTGACTGCCCCGCTGCCCCAAAGCGCTCGGGGGAGGACTCCACTATGTGCCCCCCAACCGCATTGTGGCACCCGGTCACTGACTTTCTCATGGTGTGGGCCCCTCCTGAGAACTGGGAGGCAGTGGAGTCCACACCGGAGGCTGTACGGGAGGTGTTAGACGGTATGGAGACGAGCATACCCATGGCCCACTGCGAGTCAGCGGGGCGGGGTGCATGGCTGCTCCTCTCCATCTTGCAGAAGCAAGTGGTCACCATATGCGACCAGGTGNTATCCAATGCAGGCATGCAGGAATGAAGACAGGTTTAAAAGAAAGTTATCGCACTGAACTGAACCCAGGAAATACAACACTCCAAGTGAAACTACTTCACTATTTTAATGATACAATTTCACCACATATAAAATGGAAATTTTTCATATATAATATAAAGGTTAATCCTTATTCATAAAGTTCTCTTAGTACTCTCAACATGACACGCTGTACTGGATCACTGTAACTCTTTTATGTCAGATGATGTCATATAAATTTCAAGTATCATTGTTTTTCTTTCTAGGAAAGGGAAATTCCCATTTAAGATATCAATACAAGTAGATTGTGGGCATCTGCAAATCTGACACTTAGGATTTTGACCATAGCGACCTTAAAGGAACATGACATATAGTAAATGTGTAATAGTGCTGCAGCTGAAATGTGAAATGTTTTCTGTGAAACTGCTGTATGAAAGAATTGACTTACCTAGCTTGTAAGAAAATTTAACAGACCACTTGTATCTACATCTCAAAAAGGGTTTTTTGTTTTTCAATTCTCTACTAATTTCATACATAATAATTAACATAAAGTGCTATGGATTCTTAGGAAAAAATGGGCCCCATAAAAAGAGCCAACTATTAGCATTAGTGTGAAAAAGTGAAAAGGTGGAGGCCAATAAAGTGAGTTCTCATCCAGAAAAGATACCTGGATACACTTATGTTATAGTTGTATTTGCAAATTCAGCATTTCTCAAAGGTTTGGAAAATCTCTCCAGCAACTGTCAAAGGTCTGATTTAGGACACTGTAGCTTAGGGTCCCCTAAAATCCGTTGTTAAGTTTCATGTGTATACCCAGGTGCATGCTATGCTGGAAAATGTATACATATATTTTATCAGATTCAAGGTGGAGTCTAAGACCCAAAATAGCCTATCACTGGACTAAATTAACTAATAAACTGAAATCATTTAAGATAATTTCTAGCATGTAATAAGAGTTTAATAAATATCAGGAGTTATGGAAGACAAGATTCAAACTCAGATGGTCTACTAACAAGTCCAAATATTTTTCTGGTGATACAAAACTGTGTTTCCTCATAACA
>NW_017731602.1:833487-886858 GCF_001890085.2 Hipposideros armiger | reverse complement strand
GCCCAACTCGCCTCCATCACAGTGATACTCTCCCTCCCCCAGCACCTGCAGAATGTTTAGTGCTTGGTGTGAAATGACCAGGGTAATCACTCCTTGATCAACTGGCTCATGTAAGTGGCCCGCATGGTCTGGACAGACCCAGGGGAGCTGCTGGAGGTGGTCAGCAAATGGTCCACATACACGGATCTGGTGCAAATAATCAGGGAGATGGGCATGCACCAGATAATCTTTTAGGAGCGCTATTAACAGCCCTGATAAGGAAGTGTTCACCACACGGATGAAGGACTTAATCCTTTCGTCTGGCTTGGCAGGCTCCTTTGACTCCCTTTGTGGACCGGCACATTCATGACGTCACAACGGCTATGGCTAGGCTGGGTGGAGATCCAGCAGGACAAAGTCGGGGGGAGTGGTTAGGCCCATCAAAACCACTCCCAGGGCTCGCCCACAGGGCGGAAGGCAAAATCCCTGCCCAGTGGCAGCGGGTCCTGTCAAAGTGAGCCAGAGGCAAATGTGGTTCAATCGCCAGGCAGCAGGTGTGTCGCAGGTCAAGATTGAACAGCAGTCCAATGAGGTGCTGCTGGCCCTCTGGACCCAGTTGAGCCCAGAGCAAGCCGCCAAAGGTTGCTGCTTGCAAAGTGTGGCTGCAGGACTTCTTTGACTAGGGATCGGGCTGAGGGACCCGGTTGGCAGGGGAACCGGGAGACAGGAGACCTCATGTGGAAAAGACCACTCAATGGTCCCCCCGCAATGCACAGCGTGTGTTGGCCCTGGTAGACACGGGTGCCGGCAGCACCCTGCTGTATGGCAATCCAGACTGGTTTGGAGGATCCCTAGCGTACACAGAGGGGTATGGAGGCCGCCATATATGTGTGCAGCAGGCAACTGTGGTTTTGGGCATTGGACGCCTTGCCCCACGGGCCTACGTGGTGTACATCTCCCCAGTAGCGGAGTACATACTAGGGATGGATGTGTTGCAGGGCCTTGCAGTGCAGACGACACAGGGCGAAATCCACTTGTGGGTGTGAGTTGTGAAGACAGTGGTGCAAGGGCACCCGCACCACAAGCCCGTTGTCCTGCCAAGCCCTGCTAGCACAGTTTGTGTGCGCCAGTACCGCCTCCCAGGAAGACATGAGATCAGCCAGACGATCCTGAAGCTGGAGGAGGCGGACATTATACGCCCCACTCCCAGCTCATTCAATTCTCCTGTGTTGCCAGTTCGCAAGCTGGATGGCACTTGGCGCATGACTGTGGATTATCAGGAACTGAACAGGGTGACGCCGCCCCTGCATGCCGCCGTCCCCTCCGTAATAGACCTCATGAGCCGTCTGTCCTTGACACTGGGGAGGTACCATTATGTTGCGGACTTGGCAAAGGCCTTTTTCTCCATTGAAATTACACAAGAGAGTCAGGAGCAGTTTGCTTACACTTCGGAAGGATGACAATGGACATTTGTGGTCCTGCCGCAGGGGTACCTGCACAGCCTGATGATCTGCCATGGACTTGTGGTGCAGGACTTGGCCATGTGGACGCATGCCCCAGTGGTGTCGTGGTTTCATTATATTGATGATATAATCTTAACCTCTGATTCTTTTGCAGAACTCGACAACGAGGCAAAGGCCCTCAGAGTGGCACTTAATGACTTGGGATGGGCTGTCAACAAGGCCAAGGTCCAAGGGCCTGGATTATCTGTCAAATTCTTGGGAGTTATCTGGTTGGGTAAGACCAAGGTTATGCCGGAAGCTGTCATTGACAAAATCCAGGCATATCCGTGCCCGGAAATGGTGAAACAACTCCAGACCTTTTTGGGCCTCTTGGGGTATTGGCAGATGTTCATACCCCGCTTGGAGACCATAACGTGCCCCCTTCATGGCTTGATGAAATGGGGTGCAGTGTGGGACTGGACCTCCAGGATGGAGGAAGCCTTTACGGCTGCCAAACAGTCTGTGGCTCAAGCCCAGACCTTGTGGGTCGCTGACCTCTCACTTCCATACCTGCTAATGGTGCAGGTGCAGGAGGAGGGCTTTGGTTGGAGTCTATGGCAAACCCATGGGACCAGGAAAGTGCCTTTGGGTTTCTGGTTTCAGCTCTGGAAGGGAGGTGAGCAGAGGTACTCGTTAATTAAGAAGCAGTTAGTGGCCATTTACGCAGCCCTAGTGGCCCTGTGAGGCCATCACATGTCCTGCACCTGTGACGGTGCAGTCCACATACCTGGTTGAGTGGCTGCGGTCATTGCTCAGGGCGCCCAGGATAGGGGTGGCCCAAACTCCCACACTGACCAAGTGGGGAGTGAATTTGAAGCAACGGGCTCCCATCCACTGTCCCAACAGCTCCATGAGCTGCGAGGCCTGGTGGCTTTCTGGGCAGACAAGAAAGCGGCACTTCCAGAACATCCTGTAGAGGTGGCCAAGCCGTACAGGGAAGGAAAGCCACCTGTCCCTGATGGGGCATGGTACACAGATGGCTCCTGTCGGGGCCGGCCCCCCACTTGGACTGCAGTGGAGTTATAGCCAGAATCAGAGGAATTCTGGTATGACACCGGCCCAGGCCAGAGCAGCCAATGAGCCGAGCTCAGGGCTGTCTGGCTGGTGCTCATGCACGAGCCAGGAGACGTGCATATCTGCACTGACAGCTGGGCAGTGTTACGGGTTCTAACCTTGTGGCTGCTCTATTGGGATGCCCAGTGGTGGATGACAGGATAGCGCCCCCTGTGGGGACATGCCCTTTGGGAGGACCTTTGGTCACAGGGTAAAAGTCAGGCAGCTACGATTTACCAAGTCCTCGGCCATAAGCCTTCCCTTTCCCCTGGAAATGATGCAGCAGACATGCTGGCACAGGTCCGCCCTGCCCATCCTCTCTTTCCTTCAGAGGTGAAGGATGCCACTAGGGGCCCTTGGTTACACTAGAAGCGAGGGCATGTAGGCCCACGAACCATGTGTCAAGTGGCCCAGTGCTGGGGTATGCCTCTGACAGTGACAGACGCCACAGAGGTTGTTCGATCATGTCCCCAGTGCACCAGCCACCACCCCCATAGGCAGCGATTGCTTACTCAGCCTGGAAAGGTTGAGCAGGGGCTATGCCCACTACAAGTGTGGCAGATGGATTATGTGGGGCCGCTTCCCCAAGCTGCGGGAAAGCAGTACCTGTTTACGGCAGTTGACACCACCACCGGCCTGGGGTTTGTGTGGCCTGTTCCCACTGCCTTGCAACAGGACACCATACGTGCCCTTGAGCAGCTGAGCACTGCGTATGGGTGGCCACTCACCATCTCGAGCGACCAACGAATCCACTTTGTGGGGTAGCGAGCTCAGCAGTGGGCGAAGGAGCACACAGAGGGGCAGCTGCACATCCCCAATCGCCCGCAGGCTGCGGGTATGATAGAACGTTTCAACGGGCTGCTGAAGGAAAAGCTCCAGGCCCTAGGAAGGACCAGCCCATGGAAGTAATGGGCATCCTGGGTGCCACTAGCGCTGCATCTGTTAAATGAGCAGTCGCAAAAGACAGGCCAGTCACCACTAGATAGTGTGGAAGAGGGACTGCCATGCGCCCTCAAGGTGGTACCGGGGTCGAGCAAGTGCCAAGACTTGCCCCAGGTATAGCAGGGAGCTTTGTTCCTGCCAACCCAGGAAGCTCTGGCTGAAGGCCAGACACGAACATGGACTTGGCCATGGAAGACTGTTGTCTCCTGGGATCCTTGGGTTGCCGTAGTGGAACCACAGGGGCCCGGCGCTGGTCATGGACTGCAAGTCCAGCCTTTGCTGTACTCCTGGCCAACCCCCTTGCAGGTCACCTTGCCGTAAGAGGGTACCTTTGCACTGGCCCTGTGGCCTTTGCGTTTGCGCAGGTCCAAGAAGTGGACTTGCCTTCTCCTACAGTTTGGGGGGAAACGGTGTGGTATCACCGTCCAGGGGCCCTGGCACTGGTGGCTACCATTCTTTCCCAGGACGGGAAAGTGGCTTGTGTACTGCCTGAAGGCAGAGATTTGCCCCTCATAGTCTCTGTCTCCTTACTACCTTATCGTCCAGCCTAGGTGCAGGCAACAGCATCCTGGCCTGGGCCCAGGTCTTCGCCCAGGTGCACAACGTCTCTCAGTGCTGGGTGTTGCACTGAGCTCCCCACACTGGCAGCTGAAGTACTCCCATGATGCATAACACCGGTTACAGCCTCAAACTGGACTGGACTGCGCTCCTGGCAGATGACCAGAGACTGGACCTCACGTCAGAAAGCAGTGGACACTCTTATACGACGAGGATACCACAACGCCTCACCCTTGCTGGGCTATGCAGTGAACAATGCGTGGGAATGGTTGACAGGGGAGCGGGCGGAAATGCCAGAGCAGGCCCCTTGTTGCACGGAGCAGGTGCGAGCCGTCCCAAACCGCACTATGGGTGGACCCAAAGAACTTATGTGCTGTGCCTTGTACTGCTGCTGTGGTCTTTGGGTCCAGGGTTCGGTCACAAAGAAGGGTGCGGTCCCAAACCCTGTAGGGGTGGAGTGTGGGGCCCAGGTGCTAGGGTCTTCAGTTAGGAAACGTTTACAGGCTTTGGAGACCGGCCTGCACGTCCCCCTTGGGGAGGACAGAGGGGAGGGAATGACTTGCTGATGTACATTTCCTGTTATCCTGTTAACTGCTTGTAAGTTTCCTTCCTGCGCATGTGTGCTGGCACCATGCACCTGTTGTTCGTATGAGGGTATAAAACCCCGCTCCCGTTGTAGAGTTCTGGCTCTGTGGCCCCGGCCTCGGATCCGTAAAGAGCTGCTGCGCATCTACGGCACACAGCCCGCCTCGTGCCTTCCTTCAGCTCGGCATCTCACCACCCAGGCGGTCCCTGATTGACACCCTTGGACCTGACACATATAAATGAAACTGTTAATGGATAAGGAAACGTATAAATCTAAATATTGGTAATATAGCATATTATTCCATTTTTAGGGGAAAATCACAATATTAAAATAAGACATCCTAACTGGAGAAAATGAGTTAATACAAGTAGTTTTTATTCTTTACATCATTTGATTCCGTATAATCAAGAAAAATTGTCAACAAGGTTTTTTTAATAAACATTTTATTTTGATTTACATAAAAGCTGAAACACAGCATAGTCTCTGTGTACCCTTTACCTAGTTTCTCCTGTCATTATTACCCTACATTACCATGGTACATTTGTTATCATGAAGATGCTAATGTTGGTATGTTACTATTATCTAACCCCAGATATTGCTCATTGTTTTTTCTATTAATGTCCATTTTCTGATCCAGGATTCCATCCAGGATAACCCATTGGGTGTAGTCATCATGTCTCCCCAATATCCTGTTACAGTTTTTAGTCTTTGCTTCTATTCCATGATCTTGACAGTTTTGAGGAGTACTGATCAGGTATTTTGTAGAATTACATTCAGTTTAAATTTGCCTGCTATTTTTTTCTTGTGATGAGACTAGGGTTATAAGTTTTTAGAAAGAATACCACAGAGGTGATCTGCCCTTTTCATCACATCATATGAAGGGGAACATGATATTCACAGGACATCACTGGGGATGTTAATCTTTATCAGATAGTTAGGGTAGTATTTGCCCGGATTCTTCACTACAAAATTATGATTTTTCCCTTTCCATAAGCTATTTTTTGGAAGTGAATAAGTCTAGCCCACTCTCAAAAAGGTAGGGGGGGGATTATGCTCTACCTCCTAGAGTAGAGAACATCTGCAAATATGATTTGTAATTCTTTTGTATGGAAGATTTGGCTATCTTCCTCCATTTACATATTTATTGAATCACTTACTCATATATTATGGACTCATGGATATTTACTGTATCCTTTGGGTTACAATCCAATACTATCATTTACTTTGTTGCTTAAATTGTTAAATGTTGCAATGAGATACCACCTCACTTTTGTCAGAATGGCTATCATCAATAAATAAACAACAAGTGCTGGCAAGGTTGTGGGGAAATGGGAACCCTGGTGCACTGTTGGTGGGACTGCAGATTGGTGCAGCCAACTATGGAAATCAGTATGGAGGTATCTCAAAAAACTGGAAATGGAACTATCTTATGACCCAGCAATTCCACTCTTAGGGATTTATCCAGAAAAAACCAAGACACCAATCGAAAAAATATATGCACCCCTATGTTTATTGCAGCATTATTTACAATAGTCAATAGACTTGGAAACAATTGAAATGCCCATCGGTAGACGACCGGATTAAGAAACTGTGGTGCATTTACACAATGGAGTATTACTCAGCTATAAAGAAGGAAATCGTATCATTTGCAACGATATGGATGGACCTAGAGTACATTATGCTAAGTGAAATAAGTTAGTCAGAGAAAGACAAATACCATATGATATCACTTATATGTGGAATCTAAAGAACTGAATAAACGAGTAATGTAAACAGAAATAGTCTCCGAGACAGAGAGGAAAAACTGAGGGTTGCTAGTTGGGAGGGGGTGGGGATGAAGGAGAAGTGGAAGGGATGAGACAATACAAATTGGTAACTACAATATGGCCTCAGGGATAGAAGGACAGTCTGGGAAATACAATAAATAATGTTGTAAATATTTTTTAGGTGGCCAGATGGACTCGTCTTGTTAGGGAAACCACCTCATAAACAGTGTAGAGGCCTGACCACTGCATTGTATATCTGAAGCTGCTGTTGAATAATATTATATGTCAACTATAATTTAATACATATATAGTCATGGGATGTGGAATATAGAGTGGGAATGGAGTCAATGGAATTGTAATAGATATGTATGATATCAGGGGTGGGGAGGTGGATTGTCACTTTGTGAGGGGTGAAAAGGATAACTATTGCATTGTTTTGTATACCTGAAACTAATAATTAAAAAAAAATTGTTACAGTGTTGGCCATTGTAAGCTCTTTTTGCTGGCTTTTATATCCCATGACATACTCTCATCTCTTTGTTTTTTGATCATTTCCTTACTTTCTGCTACTACAAGATGCTCCAGGCCTATCTTGTGTTTTCCTTGCCCCAGCCCTAGCATCAGTCTGTCAGAAAGCATTTAATGATATCTTCTGGCTCATAGTATGGGATGAGGCAAAAGTTCTCACTTTATGTCATCATTGAGTCATACTGAAACTCATAAAAATAAAAAAGATAAAATTCAAATTTATTCATTTCCAAAAACATGTGTTTTTTTTTAAAGTTTAAGTTTTGAAATTTTTTATTTATTTTTTATTCTAACTCAAGTTTCTGAAGAGCAAAACCTCCTAGGATATGTACTAAAGCAAACCAGTCCCCTGCGCCCCACCCCACTCCTCCACACACTTTTTTTTAAACAAAAGAAGTATCTCAGGAATAAGACTTTATTTCTGCCTCTCACAGAGATATACCAAATTCATCTGTATGGCTCATCAAAATATGCTAGAAAAAAAAATTAGCCTGTCTACTTCCGGTCTCTAGTCTCTCTCTATAGGACACAAAGATAAGCGGTCAAAAAACTTGTATAAAATATCATTGTTTGGTACTCTTCAAACTGCGATATCAAATAAAAATATAACACCTTCAAAATGCAAACATAAAAAGGAGTTTGCAAATTCTCTAATAAAATGGAAATGTCACATGATATGCATTGTGGGGTAAAAAAGGGATATAGGCTGACAAATTTCTGATTCATTAGTAAAGTTCTGAACACCACATTAATCTTATAAAAGAGTAAAATGGAAGATTTTTTAATATCAAAAATTGGCTTGGAGTGGCTAGAATATTCTCACTTCTCTCCTTTCAATGAAATGGGGTTCTGGGGCAAAATTGGATTTCTGCATTTCACAGTCATCTTACACAGTTCAGAACTTAGAAACTTTTTAATCAGACACACGGAAACCATCTAATATATAAACAGATATATTATGTCTAATAGTCATTTTCTCTTCCTATCAGCTCAGATCCTAAAATGTCATTATCTGTATATCATTTTACAGATTTGACATACTATACCTCAGTTGATCATCATGACCCTATAAAATAGTACTAAACATTAGCATCTTCACTGTCTTTCAAAGAACGTGGCTTGTCCAAACTTATACCTTAATAGTAAAGTGCAATTAATAAAATAAATGTATTTCCCAATACTTAACTCAGTGCTCTTTCTAAATCACCACACTTATTCTTTGTGTCATGTCAACTCTAAAATATTCTGCCCCCTCTCCTCATTACTTTATAAAGAATAAACAGTTATGAATGCAGAAATATGCTTTCTCTGTTCAAAATGTTATTTTGAATGATAAAATGAACAACCAAATAAATAGGCATTCTTCAAACCTCTATGCCAACTAGAGAACCAGATATTTTTTATTTCATCCGCACTGAGAAAACATATACAAAGGAATTATCAGAGATTATTTTTCTGCTTTGTAAAAGGAAAGCAATACTGTACACTGCATTTTACACAGAGACTGGGTGGAAAAGCCACTGAATTAAGTAAAAATCAAGTATAATAAAACATTTCCATTGAAAATCCCTTTAATCACCTATAAAAATGCACTACAACTGAAACGATGTAACCGAAGTATGCATCAGACACGACACAACTGTTTTTTCTAAAACATGTATCTGGTGACTAACTAAAATGATTCAGCAACTAGAATTATAAACTTCATTTAAGCATATGCAATAACTGGATAAAAATCCCATTTGATACCCAAAAGAACTGAAAACAGACTCAAACAGATATTTGTATATCTATGTTCATAGAAGCATTACGATAGCCAAAAGATGGAAACAACCCAAGATGAATGGTTTGGTGGCTAATTAATGTCATGTATCCACTTGATTGGGCCATGGGGTTATCCTGAGTGTGTCTGTGAAGGTGTTTCTGGATGAGATTAACATTTGAATCTGTGAACTGGGTAGAGCAGATTGCCTCTCTCCTCCCCCCCTCCCCATATGGGTGAACTTCATTTGATCCATTGAAGGCCTTGATAGAACAAAAATGTCTAGAAACAGAAAAGCAGGGAGCATGTGTGGGAATGGGTATTAAGGGTGTGGAAGAAGCAATCAGGTCATATTTATTGACAGGCTCAGAGATTCTGTATTTAACGTTGCACCTTGGGGAGTTAGGAAGGGCTCCACTAGTTTGTTTGATTGGCTGGCTGAAATAGACCAAAAGGTGGCCCACAGTGAGTGAATTTACTTTGGTTAAACGTAGAGGAAGGGATTCACAGGTTTAGGGAGATAAGAATGTTAAAGTAGATCTGTCACTGAAGACCTACTCGCCCACTCAGAATGGGAGAATCCAGAGGACATACTTTTGACCACTACCATGAGAAATGAGGAGAACCCGAGCATCCATGAAGAGCTCTATGACAACTCTTCTTTTATGCTAGACCTCACAGTGGGAACTGAAGTCACTCAATTAAGAAACCCAACTGCAATGTGAGTAACTGGATCCTGGGGTGGCAGCAGCTAAGTGGCAGCACTTGAGTGTCAAAGGCAAGGTGGGTGTGGTTACTCAAGGTGGGCGGCAGAGTCAGAGCAGCACTCACACTAGTCCAACTCACACAGGCCTATGGCACTGGCTACTTAAGCATGGTGTTTCTAGAAGTGAGATAGGGAGCCTACTGAAGTATTACTTGATGTGTATAAGCAGAAAAGTGCTAGGTCAAATGAACAAAAGTCTAACCTGAATCATAAAAACAGAGTCACAGTCAATTCTCAAAATGAAGCCAGGGTACAGACCTGAAACTTTTTGGAGAAGGGGAGGCCAAGTCCCCATAAGGAATGACTGACCCAGGCACACTGCCCAGAATTATAATGCTAATCTTTCTCCCATCCTCCCCAAAGAAACCTACGGCCTTTTACCAGAGTAACTGCCCTGGGGAAAAAATAATAAATAGGCTTTTCATGGACTTGTGGACACTGGTTCTGAAATGACACTGATTCCAGAAGGCCCAAAAGGTCCCTGTGGGGGCTGGCCGAGTGGTACAGTTGGTTAAGAGTTGGCTTGGGAACGCAAGCTCTGAGCAGCAGGGCTGCTGGTTCAGTTCCCACATGGGCCAGTGACACTGTGCCCTCTACAGCTAAGATGATGAACAACAGCTTGAGCTGGGCTGCTGTGAGTCACTGGCGATGGCGTAGACTGCAGTGGGGCTGGCCAGCAGCTGGCATGAGCTGCCATGAGCCACTATGAGTGGCCATCCAATGGCCAGCAAGCGACTGCCTCACCCAGGAAGAGCACAATGATAATACCAACGTGGGCCAGTGAAGCGACATCCTCCACAACTAGACTGAAGAACAAAAGGACAGCAACTTGTCTGTTCCCTTTTCCCAATTCCCCAATAAAATCTTTAAAAAAATTAAAAATAAAAATAAAAAAAATTAAAAATAAAAAGGTCACTTGTAGTTCACCAGTCAGAGCAGGGGCTTATGGAAGACAGGTGTTCAATGGAGTTTTAGCTCAGATCCATCTCGCACAGTGAGTCCCTGAGCCCACTCTATGGTTATTTCCTCAGTTCCAGAATGCTTAATTTGAATAGATACTGCAGAAGCTGGCAGAATCCCCACAGTGGTTTTTTGACCTGTGGAATGAGGGCTAGTGTGGGAAAGGCCAAATGAAAGCCCCCAAACTGCCTCTAATTAGGAAAATAGCGACCCAAAAAAATACAGGATTCCTGGAGGGCTTGCAGAGATTAATGCCACCATCAAGGAACTGAAAGATATAGGGGCTGTGATTCCCATCACATTCCCCATTCAACTCACCTATCTGGTCTGTCCAGAGACAGATGGAACTTGGAGAATGACAATGGATTATCATTAAGTTTAACCATGTGGTGACTTCAAATGCAGCTGCTATACCAGATGTAGTTTCATTGCTTGAGGAAACTAATATACATACCCTGGTGCCTGGTATACAGCTATTGATCTGGCAAATGCCTTTTTCTCCATTGCTGTCAATAAGACCCACTAGAAGCAGTTTGCTTTCAGCTGGCAAGGCCAACAATATACCTTCACTGTCCTACCTCAGGGATATATGGACTCTCTAGTCCTAAGTAATAATTTAGTTCACTTGATCTTGATCACCTTTCCTTTCAACATAGTATCACTCTGGTTCATTACATTAATGACATTATACTGACTAGACTTAGTGAACAAAAAATAACAACTACCCTAGACATATTGGTAAGACATTTGTGTGTCAAAGGGTGGGAAATAAATCTGATAAAAAATCAGGGGCTTTTTACTCCAGTGTAATTTCTAGGGGTCCAGTGATGTGGGTTATGTTAAGATATCTCTGCTAAGGTGAAGGGTAAGTTGTTGCAACTGGCCTCTCCAAAAAAAAAGAAGAGGCACAATGTCTAGTGGGTCTCTTTGGATGTTGGAAGCAACATAGGCTGTGTTACTCTGGCTTATTTACCCCAAGTGTTGCTACTTTTGAGTGGTGCCCAGAGTAAGAGAAGGCTGTGCATCTGTGCTACTTGGGCCAAATGATCCAGCACATCCAGTGGTGTCAGTGGCAGACAGGGATGCTGTTGGCATCTTTGGCAGTCCCCTATAGGGAATTACAGCCAAATTAAGATTTTGGAGCAAAGCCCTACCGTCCACTGCCGATAACTACTCTCCTTTTAAGAAATAGCTCTTAGTCTGCTATTGGGCCTTAATAAAAACTGAATGCTTAATCACGGGCTACCAAGTTACCATGTGATCTTAGATGCCCATCATGAAGTGGATGTCATCTGACCTACCAAGTCATAATGTTGGGTGTGTACAACATCACTCCATCATCAAGTGCAAGTGGTACACATGTGATCAGGACTGAGCAGGCTAAGAAGGCTAAAGTAAGTAGCATGAAGAAGTGGCCCCAATGCCTATGGTCTCCTCTCCTACTACACCACTTTCTATCCACCAGCAATGCACCTAAGGCCTCATGGGGGGTTCCTATCATTAGGTGGCAGAGGAAGAGAAAACTCAGGTCTCGTTTATAGAAGGTTCTGCATATTCAGGCACCACCCAAAAGTAGACAGCTGAAGCACTACAGCCCCTTTCTCGGACATCCCTGAAGGACAGTGGTGAAGGGAAATCCTCCCAGTGATCAGAACTGAGAGCAATGCACCTGGCTGTTCACTCTGCTTGGAAAGCGATATGGCCAGAATATGATTATATAATAATTCATGGGCTGTGGCTAATGGTTTAGACGGATGGTCAGGGACTTGGAAAGAACATGACTGGAAAATAGGTGACAAGAAAATTTGGAGAAAAGGTATATGAATAGACCTCTCTGAATGGGCAAAAAATGTGAAAATATTTGTGTCCCATGTGAATGTTCAGTAAAAGGTAACCTTAATAAAGGAAGATTTTAATAATCAATTGGACAGGAATACCCATTCTAGGGACACTAATCAGCCTCTTTCCCCAGTCATCTGTCATTGCCAGTATTCACAGTCTAGAAATTGAGGGGTTAAAAATGGGAGTGGCATTACTCACTATTACTGCTAGCAAACAAGGAAAGAATGTCCACTCTCATTATCCTTACTCAACATAGAATTGGAAGGCCTACCCAGCACAAAAAAAGAAAAAAAGAAAAAGAAAAAAAGCATATAGATTGGAAAGGAAGAAATAAAACTGTCCAATTTGCAAATGACATGATAGTCTACATAGAAAATCCCATGGAATCTCCCAAAACAACTCCTGGAACTAATACGTGAATTCAGCTAAGTCATAGCATATAATATAAACACAGAAAATTTTATTGTAGTTCTATAAACTATCAGTAAACATGTGGCAACTGAAATTAAAAACACCACACAATTGAGAATCACTCTAAAAAATTAAAACGTAAGTATAAATTTAGTAACAAGTGTGTAAAAATTACAAAATGCTGAAATTTTACAAAAATTACAAAGTGCTGATGAAGGAAACCAAAGATCTAAATAAATGAGAGACATACCATGTTCATGGATTAGAAGATTCAATATAGTAAAGATGTCAGTTCTCCCCACATTCATCTACAGGTTTAAATATAATTCTTATCAAAATCTAAGTAAACTGTTTTTGCAGATACAGACTATTTTACTCTAGAATTTATATGGAAAGGCAAAGAACCTAGAATAGCTAAACAATTTTGTAAAAGAAAAGGAAAGAATCACTCTACTCAATTTTAAGACTTACTATATAGTAATCAAGAGAGTGTGGTGTTGGAGAAGAGACAGACACAGATCCATGAAACGAAAAAGAGAGCCCTCCAACAAGCCCATCTAAATACGCTTTATTTATTTATTTTATTATTTTTAAAAATTATACTTCATAAATTTATTTTCATTTATTTAAATTTTTATTAAGTTTACTGGGGTGACATTGGTTAGTAAAATTATATAGGTTTCAAGTGTACATTTCTATAATACGTTATCCATATATTGCATTGTGTTCACCACCCAGTCAGTTCTCCTTCCATCACCATATGTTTGACCCCCTATACCCTCTTCACCCCTCCCGCCTTACCCTCTGGTAACCACTAAACTGTTGCCTGTGTCTATAAGTTGTTGTTTGTCTTGTTCATTTGTTGCTTTCAGTTTTATATACCACATGTGAGTAAAATCATATGGTTTTCAACTTTTTCTGACTTATTTCACTTAGCATGATAATCTCAAGATCCATGCATGTTGTCGCAAATGGTAATATTTCATCTTATGGCCTAGTAACATTCCATTGTATATATGTACCACATCTTTTTCATCCATCATCTATCAAAAAACAGTTTGGCTGTTTCCATGTCTTGGCCACCATGAATAATACTGCAAAGTAAGTGGTGCAACAGATATGTCAGCTATGGATAAGATGATGCTGGTTTATTTTTGATAAAGGTGAAGAAGTAATTCAAAGGCGGACAAAGCCTTTTTTGCAAAGCACGACTGGACAACAATAGGCAAAAAAATAAATAATAAATAAACCTTGACCTAAGTTTCACACCCTACATAAAAATTAACTCAAAGTGCATGATTATTTTAAATATAAAATCTAAAATTAAAAACACTTTTAAAAGAAAACATAGGAGAAAATCTTCATGAACTAGGGCTGGCAAAGTGTTCTCAGACATGTACGAAAAGCATAATCCATAAAAGAAAAAAACTGATAAATAGGACTGTTTCTTTTTTTAGATATAAAGTTTTATTCAGTTTGCCAATTTGTTCTAAAATATACTGTCCTATGCATTTGCCATTTTATTTTTAAATACAGAGGGTGCCAAAAAATTGTATACACATTTTAAGAAAAGAAAAAAACTATTAAAATTATGCTGATGGTAACCACTTTGAGCACCTCTTGCAATTGTAGAACTCAAATGTGACTAGTATTCATCTTTTGTTATCGGTATATATTTAGTACTACAATTTTAATACAGTTTTTTCCTTTTTTAAACTATGTATATATGTTTTTTGAAACCCTCTGTATTTCCAATTTGACTCCATTAATCATTACACACTCACGTGTACTAAGCCTTCTTATTCATATTGTACTGATAAAGAAAGTTTCAGTTATACAACTTGTTCATGGTAAATGAAGAACCTAAATGTGAATACAAATAATTCTACCTTTAGACCCTACCTATACTCTTTTAATGTCACCGTACTACCTCCAAAATCCAGAAAATCAATGTGAACTCTTATATACTGCTTGTGGAAGTGTAAATTGGAACAACAAATTTGAAGACCTAATTTTCACATTATCAAGTAAGGTTGAAGATGCTCAAAATAAACAGTTAGCAGGAAACCCAGCAAGTCTATTTAGATAGAAACTCACAGACATTCTTTGTGCTCTCTCCTAAATTCACCATTTTTCTGAGTGTACTGACCATTCCCAGCAGCATGAAAGCATGCAGTAAAACCTTCCAGAGGGTTGTCTACAGCTGTCTCCAATTCCTCTCTTCCCATTCTCTCAAGTTCTCCAATATGGTTTTCATTTTCAATTGTGCACTGGAACAGCTCTTTGTGAAGATCATGAATGACTGCCACACAGTCAATTCCAAAAGTGAATCTCAGTTCTTGTCTAACCTGACTCATCAGCATGACTAAATTAATTACTCCCATTTTCTTCACTTGATGTTCCAGATCTCTCTTGCTCCTGGTTCTCAGCCTATCTTACTGGAAATTCATTTTCAGCCTCCTTTTCTGGTTTCTCCTCATCTTCCTAACCCAAAGGTTGAGATACCCCAGGCCTCAATCTTCAGATTTCCTTTCTCTTCTGGCTACACTGTCATCCCTAGTGTTCTCAATTTATGATCATAGCTTTAAATATTATTTCTATGTTAATGATTCTCAAAACTATTATCTCTAACCCACTGTTTTCTCAAACTCCACACTCAATTTCTCCACCTTCATGTTTAAGGGGCATTTCATTTTAATATTTAATACATCTAAAACCTAACTCTCGCTTTCCATCACCACCAACACAACCTGCTTTTCCCACAGTTTTCTTTAATTAACAGCACCTATCTCAGAGCTATTTAGGCTAAGAACCTTCAAAGTTATCTTAGTTGCTTCTCTAACACCTCATGTCTAAGCCAACAACAAGTCATGTCATCTTTTCCTCCAAAACATAACCAAAATCTATCCATTCTTTGTCATCTCTTACCCTAATCCAAGACAACATTATCTCTCACATTTGTGAGGAGAAAGCAACACTCTTAGCCATTTTTCCATTTTTGTAGGTAAGGACTAGTTACATCATCCCTTTGATAGATCACTGGCTCTAAACGCTGGCAAAAAGTGAGGCAAATTGAGTTAAGAAACTGGTTGCTTTATCCTATATATGCTCTAGGCTTTCATGAAAAGAAATAAAACAAGGTAGTTAGGAGTGATTCCTGAGGTGTTGTGATCTTCCAGCCTTGCACAGCTTGGCAGCACAGCAGCTAGGGATTCAGAGACGTGGCCACAGCCGAGATGTTCTGGTAACATATTCAGCTGGGGCGTCTCCTACAAAGCATCTTGAAAACCAGATAGGTTCTATACTGAATCACATAAAAGAGACTTTTATCCTCTGGCATAGTTGGCATCTCAACACTTAGAAAACCCATAAGTTATTTTTTCAACCTCCAGAAAAGTAACTGTGAGACCATATACAAGTTACTTAGATAATGTGATCTTCAGCAAGTCCTTAGGCAGTTAGACTGAAATATATGATAATGAAGAAACCTTACTGATCCACAAGGGATACTTCTCTTAGGGGTAAAATTATTTTAGCTGATTAAAAAAACAATCTAGAACTCAAAATTCCAAAGAATGTCTAAGGCAGATTCCTTCTGAGGTGCCAGCATAGAGAGCCTCTCATTAAATATCCCTAGTGCCAATGCCATAAAGAACACAGCATTAAGTCAGATCTTTATCCTAAACCCAGTATGACATTCCAAGCAACAAAAATATGGTGAGGGCACTAGTCTTGACCCAAGAGACGTGTAGTGTTAGTTTTACCATTAAATATATGGCCTCGAATAAGAAAAGCATTAAGAATTCTTACAGCTGTAAAATTCCATGATTCTATGATTTATTTACTGAGTACAGGCTACATCTCAGATACTGAGAGATGGGTGCTGTGGCGGATACAAATACTTAAAAATAGATTAAGTACTACTCTTATTTTATAATTGAAATGAATGGCAGGCCACCTAAATATTCCTATACCTAATGAAAATATCCTGAAAAAGCAAATTAAGTATGTACCTTTCAGTGCTGTAGTCTTTTCTTTTTCATCTGGACCTCCCTGCTGGATTTGTGCCATGCTTATCCAAATTGGCAACAAAATTAAAGAGCTCAAGGAAATAGACATCAATCTTCAGAAGACAGTCTAGAATGAATGAAAGCAATAAATTAAGCGCTACTCAACCCTACCTACTCCATGAGAAGTTCCTTCATCCTCCCAGTCGGGATTAATCTCTCTATCCTGATTTCCCACTGCACTTTGTTAATGCCTGTACTACAGTACTTATCAGATCCTGCCTTGCATTATAGTTATTTATGTATTTGTCTGGGTCAGCTAACAGATTAGAAGCCCCAGGATAGAGCTATCAAGTTTTTTCATCTTTATCTCTCTCATGTCACTAAACAGAATACCTTACAGTACATACAGATACCTAATGTTTCTGAATTGAATTTAGCTAAACTTACTATTTAGGATTAGTTCTTTATCATCTAATTAAAAAAATATCTCTAGGTAGTTTGAAAAACTTTAAATTTCTATTAAAATAAACTGTAAACACACGCCATTTACATGGTTGGAATGTCTTCTCTTGGGTCATGTGGACAGTCAGAAAGAGAAAAATACATAAATACATAAAGTAGCTATAAATTACCGCCAATGTAATTGAAAATAGAACTTTAAGGGGGGAGAAGTAACCCTTTAAATATAAAACTATGCCACATTCAATGTCTGGAAGCCATACTTAAATGACACGCCAGTAAACAATAATATAAAATTATGATTTATTAAAATCTATTTCTGCACTTAAACTATAAATAGATGGGTTTTCCCAGGGTGCCCATGAACAGTGAGGGAAAAAACCCAAAAACAAAACACTATTCCTAAAGTTTAAAAGAAAAAAAATCAATATATACAATGGAAAAAAATGAAGCTAATTTAGTTAATCCATAACTGTTATAAGTTAAATAAAAACTGCATTCATGACCATAATAAATCAAGACTGAATATTCCCATGACGGAGGAACCCAAATGATTTGCTACCCACGAAGCAAACGTAAGTTTCCATTTAGAGGTACACCTTATAATTATGTCTAAAAACTGAGGCATTTTCACAGCCATCAGAGTATAACAAAAAATACTTTAAAAAAACAACATTGAAAATAATATTTTTAAACTATGAATGTTCGAAATGGTCCTAATCAAAGCTTTTCTTATCTCAATGCTGACTGTAGGTGGGGTGTGGTAAGAGAAAGGGCACTCTGGCCCTAACACCAACTAGCCATGTGTCCTTGACAAATTAACTTCTCTGTACCTCATTTCTACTTTTGCAAAATGGAAATGATAATCATGCTGTCCTCATAGTGTTATGGTAAGGTTAAATGTAAAACATTTAGTACAGTGCCTGATGCATAATTAAGTGCTCAACACGTCAAGTCTGACAATTAAGTTGGTGAATTTGTTGCAACGATGTTGCTAACCTTTTTTTTTTTATATCAGAGGGATTATTCATTATAGCTGGACAAACAGTTAACCAAATTTACTATTTGAAAGTGCTGTAAAGGCTGCGTGAAAAAGTTAGACGACCCAAACTTTTCACCAACAATCCATGGCTCTTGCATCACAACCATGAACCAGCTCACATGGCACTGTCTGTGAGGGAGCTTTTAGCCAGTAAACAAATAACTATTGGAACACCCTCCCTACTCACCTGATCTGGCCCCCAATGACTTCTTCCTTTACCCGAAGATAAAAGAAATACTGAAAGGAAAACATTTTTATGACATTCAGGACATCAAGGGTAATACGATGATGACTCTGACGGTCATTCCAAAAAAAGAGTTTCAAAATTGCTTTGAAGGGTGGACTAGGTGCTGGCATCAGTGCATAGCTTCCCAAGGGGAGTACTTTGAAGGTGACCATAGCGATATTCAGCAATGAGGTATGTCGCACTTTTTCTAGGATGAGTTCGCAAACTTAACTGTCTGACCTCATATGTGGGCTTATACCTTTTAATTGTTATAAATAGATCCCAGCTTCACCACTTAATAAATAGGTCTGGGCCAGGGACAAGTCACTTAATATCCAAAATCTTCAGATTCCTCATTTATAAAATGTAGCTCATATAATAGTGGTTGAGAATTAATATTACAGAAAGTTTGTATAACTGATCATTGTTATTGTTAGCAATATTATTTCTTCTCAACTGTGGAAGGTTCCATAATAGCAATACCTAGAATACAGACTATTTGACTGGCAAAGCCTTTCACTTAACATGGAAGTCGCTATTTTTCTTCTGTGAATAGGTAAATCAAAACTCTGTAGATACTATATAAATACAATGTTTCTATATTACTTCAAGAGACATATCCTAGTCTATAGGGCAGGCATTGTGCAAAATGCCAGGGCACAGTGGTGAGTCAAACAGACATGGTCATGGCCCGAGTGGGGGCTTCCTCTCGAGCAGTCGAATCAAACTGCCAAAGAGGCACACATAAAATATGTAAGACCAAGACTTATAATTACTACACTGTTATAGAAAAGAAATATTTGTAAGAGCTATCTATTTACATGCAGGACTTTGTCTTATCTGTGAAGTCCCACAAGTGTATGCACAAGTTTCACCCACAACTCCTTACTAAACACCATCTTGTAGCAGAAACTAAAGACAAATGTTATAATGAGAGACTCCACACAGTACTCTTTGCTAGCAAGACCACAACTAAATTGACTATCTACAGGGGACTTGCATTTTTTACTCTATCCTTCAGTATTTCTTCTAAACTGTTAGGTTATTTTTCATTGGGCCCTACATTGTCTGATTTCTAACAAAACAATTTATATGATTATTTCATTGTGACTTTTAATGAAGGTGAAATTATAAAATATTTTTAGCACTAGAGTTGTGTTTTAGATTCATATTTTAAAGTGCTGGGGATCTAATGTACACCATGATGATTATAGTTAATAATGTATTGTATACTTGAAAGTTGCTAATAGAGTAGATTTTAGAAGTTCTTAACACACACATGAGACTTATGTGAGTTGATGGATGTGTTAACTAACCTTATTGTGGTAATCATTTTGCAGTACATCAAATCAGAGCCTTGTACACCTTAAAGTTACATGATGCTATATGTTAATTATATCTCAGTAAGGCTTTTTAAAAGGCCTAAACACTCTACAATATTTAATAACAAATTCCCCTTTTAGACTTTGGTTTCCATAAGGACAGGTATCATACTTGTCCCTAGCACAACATCTGGCATATTTGGAGTTCAATGGATACTTGTCAAATTTATAAGTAAATGAGTAAAATAGAGGGGGGAGGGTAAGATTCACATTTTCAAGAACCATTTTCAAGATCCCCAAGATTAAATATCAAATTAATAATCATATTCTTATTCTATATGACAACCTAAAAATACATGTTGCAAGGTACTGAAATGATGATGTATAAGTTAGGAGACTACCAATTAGTCATTACTAATTACCATCTGAGATCCTCAACCTCATAGCAGCACATACAAAGCAGATAAGCATGAAGCAAAAACCATTTGTCTGTTGCTCTCTTATTCACTGTTAGATTTTTACCCTCTCGAGTTATTTTCCATGGCTGTGGCACAGCTGGTGAAACTAAATCAGGAACATTATAAATTCTCAATTTAGTTTTCCTAATAAGAATTCAGAGTTATAACCTGCATGACCACAGATAAACACTACTGAAAATGCAGCTAGCAAGCCATTTGATACACTTGATATATATATTAATATGTGCACTCGACATAGTTTATTTAGCATTATCTGATGGAGGTTAGGTTATAGGGAATAAAGTGGTAGAAGGTTTTTACTGATATGAATTGGGACACAGTTGACATGTTGTATACTTCATGATAACCATTGCTGTTTAAATATGGTTTCCTAGAAATGGTTACAGTATAAACTAGATTCAAAACATCTCAGTTTGTGATTTCATTCTGTGAACTACACAAAGCAATTATCATATCTTCTTCCCTTCTATGATTCCAACTGAGAAACCACTATGTATAAATAAAGCCGTAAATAACTTGTCATGTGTAATCTTTATCCAGTCAGCATTTCAAAACATGAAACAGTAGACTATTTCTTAGCTGCCCTGTTTGTTCAAAATATGGCTTGAGCACTTCTAAAACGTACAGAAAGATTCACAGAAGCGTTCGTTTTCTATGTCTGTTTTTACGCAGGTATTAAATGGGAACTGGATATATATGATTTTTGCAACAGAAGGCCTTTCCACTCCACATTCTAAATGCAATGATGAATCTACAAAATATATCACAAGACAAGTAAAACTGGGTTAATTTCCTGGACCCTTGGAACTGGTTTGGTCCTGAACAATCTATGTACACTAAGTCAGGCTCTGGAAAGCCACGTAACAATAGCCTACTTGCGATTCAAAGTACAGCACATGAATTGGTACCAGAGATTTGTGAGGAGCTAAAAGACCCACTCAAATTAGTTCAAATATCCAAGATACTCAGAGTTGCTCATCAGCAAAGGTTAGGTTATAATAATCCTGGACAGCTTATAGTTCTAAGGCTATGGTACAAAAACTGAATGTATTGGAGTGTGTGTGTGTGTGGTGTGTACACAGATACATGGACATTAGGGAAGAGGCTGGAGAACAAGGGCATCAGGCTACGGCAGACATGGAACATAAAACCCCAGGGCAAAATGGGCTCTTGATGCTTAGAAAATGGCAGCTTCTATAGAAAATGCAATCCATGTTTGGATCATCCTTTAGCTCAGACTGGAAATACCTGTTTCCAATCTATGCCAAACTAAAATAATTCCGTAGTTTCCCAAGCAATGTGATACAGTAAATTTGAAATAAAAAAATCCATGTTTTTTATCTCAATTCCACCACCTAGTCTCTGAATTACCTTGAGAAAGTCACAACTTCTCTAATCTAGAAAGGGAATAACAACGACAAAGAGCACGTCCCTCTTACAGGGTGATTATGACTATAACATGAAAGAATGTACATAAAAACATTTGGCAAACTATAAACTCCTTTATAAATATTTGTAATCTACATAAAGTCAAAATTGGGTTCCAATTAATTTGTGCTTAAACTCCAAGAAGGATAGTCTAATCAGTACAGTTTACAGGAATGAGAAACTCTTGGTGTACATCATTTCAATGAATTCTATGAACAAATAATAAAATTCCACAATAAATGCCTGTTGAGTTGACTTGGATTTGCAAAACTATACTGAAGATAATCATAATGCAACTTAAATTGTTTATATAATTTGTGTTCTTTTTTAATCTTATTAAAATGTGTGTCTGGAAAAGGTTCAAGTATGCAAGTTCCACCTTAATTTATATTAAAGTAGTGTCCAAAGTAGAACACTGGTTCTACTATCTCCTAAATGCACATGTTGGCCACAAAGTTACCAAATCCTTTCATACCCATTATCTTATTAGGTCATCACCACAACTGGCAGGCATAGGCAAGGTTTACATATCTGCATTGTACAGTGATGAGGCATCCTGGGCTTTGAGAAGCTAAGGAACCTTGCTAAGGCAACCCAGATGCTAACGGGTGCTTGGGATTCTAACTCCAGTCTTCTGACTCTTTGTTATGAGTTCCTTCTACTTTACCCTGCTGGTAGAGTCAAACACTCAACTTCAACTAGAAAAACAATTCTAGTTTCTTTATTCTATAGACAGTTTTCACTCTCATGTACTAATTTATCAGAAGCATTACAATCTGGAGTTTGAGCAAGTTGAATTACACACACACACACACACAGTCTGACAATTAAGTTCACAAACTTGTTGCAGTGATGTTGTTAACCTCTTTCTGATATCAGAGGGATTATTCATTATGAATTTGTACCAACTGGACAAACAGTTAACCAAGTTTACTATTTGGAAGTGCTGAAAAGGCTGTGTGAAAAAGTTAAGACAGCCTAAACTTTCACCAACAATTCATGATCTTGCAACATGACAATGCACCAGCCTACACAGCGCTGTCTGTGAGGGAGTTTTTAGCCAGTAAACAAATAACTGTATTGGAACACCCTTCTTACTCACCTGATCTGGCCCCCAGTGACTTCTTTCTTTACCCGAAGATAAAGGAAATATTGGAAGGAAGACATTTTGATGACATTCTGGACATCAAGGGTAATACGATGACAGCCCTGATTGCCATTCCAGAAAAACAGTTCCAAAATTGCTTTGAAGGGTGGACTAGGGGCTGGCATCAGTGCATAGCTTCCCAAGGGCAATACTTCGTAGGTGACCATAATAACATTCAGCAATGATGTATGAAGCCCCTTTTCTAGGATGAGTTCGTGAACTTAATTGTCCAACCTTGTGTGAATGTGTGTGTGTGTGTGTGTGTGTGTGTGTGTGTGTGTACTATCAACCATAATTGTCTCAGTCTGTTTGATTTGCTTTCAGAGCTCAGATTGATAAAAATTACTCCCCATCATTCCTCACAATACTTTGATAAATCAGGCATATAAAAGAGTCAAAAGTTTAAAAAATGGACAAAGGATATGAATACACAATTCTCCAAAGAAGACATCCAAATAATCAGAAAGAAATGACTAAAAGGTGCAAAAAACAGATGTTCAACATCATTAGTCACTATGAAAATGCAAATCAAAACCACAATAAGATACCACTTCCTATCCTATGGCATGGCTATAAACAAGAAAGACAATAACAAGTGTTGGTGAGAATGTGGGGAAATGGAAAACCCTTATACATTGTTCGTGGGAATATAAACCGGTACAGACAGTTTAGAAAAGTTTGGAAGTTCCTCAAAATGTAAAACATAGATTTACCAAATGACCCAGGAATTCTACTTCTAAGTATATACACAGAGAAATAAAATCATATATCTACACCAAAACTGATACACAAATGTTCACAGAAACAGTATTCCTAATTGCCAGAAGGTAGAAACAACTTAAATGTCTGTCAAGTGACGACAGGATAAACAAAATGTACTATATCCATATGACAGACTATTCATTAAAAAAGGAATGAAGTATTGATACATGCTAAAACATGAATGAACTTGAAAATACTATGCTAAGTCAAAGAAGCCAGTTACAAACAATCACATATTTAAGTAGATTAATGTTTTGGGGAGTTGATGGAGGATGAGGGAAGGAGTGACTGCTAATGGATACATGGTTTCTTCCTATAGTGATGATTTCAAATCGTCCTAAAGAGATATATGTGCATGGAGTAGAAACCCTCTGTGTATTAAATGGCTTTCTCGCCATCTCTTCTCTGTAGCTATAATGCTAAAGGTCAAGGCACAGTCTCAAAAGGAAGGAGACTTGACCATCTTACTCTTTTCCTTCCATGAAATAAGTTTCATAAGTGGACTTCAGGGAACTTCTCTCTTCAAATGTCCTTACCATCTCCCCGACCACAGCCAGGCTGGCAACCATCTAGGCCTGCTCCATCTAAACATTAGGGGCAAACACTTTATTTCCTAGGTAAAAAAGGTAGTATAATACATAAAGCTTTTTTTTTTTTTAAGATTTTTTATTGGGGATGGGAACAGTGCTGGGGAGTTGGGGGAAGGGAACAGACAAGTTGCTGTCGTTTTGTTCTTCAGTCTAGTTGTGGAGGACGTTGCTTCACTGGCCCAAGTTGGCACCATCATTGCGCTCTTCCTGGGTGAGTCACATCAGTCACCGTCTTCTGGATGGCCGCTCACTGCGGCTGCTGGCCACTCACGCTGGCTGCTGGCCGCTCACGCTGGCTGCTGGCTACATACAGTAGCCCATGGCAACCCACTGCAGCAGGGGCTGCATCCTACGCCGTCGCCGGCGACCCACGGCAGCCCAGCTCCAGGTTGAGCTGTTGTTCAGCATCTTAGCTGTGGAGGGCAGTGTCACTGGCCCTCATATGTGGGATCCGAACCGGAGCCCTCTGGCGTCCCAAGCCAGTTCTTAACCATCGCGCCACTCGGCCGGCCCTACATAAAGCTTTTATAAATCACAGTGCTGAACTCTAGCTTGTTCAAGTTCTGTGCACTGGGGGTTCTCTGTTGATGGTAATTTGCCTCCCTGGCCTGTCATTATCCCTTGCATACATCTTCCAATAAGAATCTGGTCAGAAGCACTGATTAACTTTGGTCATTATTTAGTTCATTTCTTGGCCACATACCACCTAACAGCACCCCTATTTTACCCAATTTCTAATGAGGATTTGTAATAAATGCTTTATTATTTATTATTGCAACTTGTCCCACACATTGTACTAACTTACTTCAAAGTGAGATATGTATCATTTGCTATAGAAAAAAAAATGAAGAAAAATTTGAGCATATAATCAAGCAATTTATTCTTAAGTCCAAAAAGCTGTAGCAATAACATCAAAAGTTTAATGGCAAAGTTAAGCTTTGTAGAGACCACAACTGTACCGCAAATAAGGCATTCAGTAGAATTCATCCCCAGTGTCTACTGACAATCCATATTGTGTATTTAAGGGGAAAATCTTTGACTTGACCTAAACATGTTAACAACTGGGAATGTTATATTTAAGTGCCTTTGGCAAAGATTTTTTTTTTTTTTTTTTGCCTTTTAGGATTTCCCAATTCTTTATAAAGAGATAGTACGTTCTACAATTGCATGTTTGTACCATATTTCAACAATACCCACATATCCTGGGACAACAGGAGATGAACTCAGAAAGATTTTAGAAGGTTCTATACTGCTGTGATACTACAAATATCTGATCTTAAAAAAAAGAGTATCAGGAATTTGAAACTTCAAATCACCTTTCTGAATTACCATATTAGTTACAATGGCTATTTACTTCATTCAGAAAACAATACACACAATTCACACCTTGCCTAAACTAACAAAGGGTTTGAGGCAGCAAAATTCTCTTATTCCAAAAACAAAAAGCTTTGAACCTCCCTGGCTTCTACAAAATATTTCCCCCGCAAAAAAAGGACAACCATCACCTAGTCACACTATTAATCATAGGAAGTTAACTCTGTGGCACCAATGTTGTCAGCACGAGGACGCTTAGTGAAATGTTAAGCCATTTATGTTATCAGACCGATATTAAACCCACTTGCCAAATGGCTCTCATTACTATTGTCTACATAAGCACAAGGTCATAGAATTCCTTCCTATGACCATGAGAGTCAAGAATTTTACAACTAGACTTCACTTCCAATATTAAGCGAAGTCTCCTGAGGGACTTGCCTATTGAGAATAACAGAACTTAAAAAGTACATTACAAAATATTAGAATATCTACAAATGTCACTCGCTAACTTAACATAAAGGAAGAAAACCATAATAACTTCACTATCTGAAGAAAAAATATTTGATAAAATTCGATACTCATTTTTGGAAGAGAAGTCATAGCAAGCTAGGAATAAAAAGGATCATCCTTAACATGACAGGGGGTTCAAAACAACCAAATAAAAAACAGTAAAATTACTCTCTTGGTAACATAGTAAAAAGATTCTCTTTAAAATTAGGTACCAGAAAGAATTTCCCTCATTACCACTTTATTATTACCACTTCTAGTCTTAGTTTTTGGAGGTTCTAGCCAATATAATAAGATACGGAAAAATAAAAGTGTATAAGGATTAAAAATAGAAAAACAAAGTTATTATTTCTTGATGATATGACTAAAACAACAACAAAACAAGAAGAATGAAGAAACAAGATTTTCTAGAGCAAAAGAACAAGAAAAATCTCTAACTATGTTATTAGGAATAAAAAGAATTTAGAAAGATGGCTAAAGTAGTTTATATATATAAATAAAGTGTATTTGTAAATACCAGCAACAATGAGTTATAAAGCATAGTTTTTTTTAAAAAAAGACATAATTTATAATAGCAAAAAATAAAAATCTACATAGTAAGACTAAATCTAACAAAAGGTATTTTGAACCTATAAGCAGAATATGATAAAATGTTACTAAAAGACATTAAAGATGCCTGAAATACATGAAGAGATAAACCACATTCATGGACAAAAAGATTTAATGCTGTGAAGATATTAATTTTCCTTTAATTGAAAAATGGATTCAATACAGTTCCACTCAAACCCAACAGAGGTTTTTACAGAACTTGAAAAACTATTTCAAAAAGGTCTATGGAAGAAGAATGGCCAAGAGAGCAAAGACACCCCCAAAGAAAAAGACTAGTATAGGAAGATTTGCCTTACCAGGTATGACTGTAATTAAGATAGTACGTATTGGAATAAACAAACTGATCAATAGAATAGAATGAAACTCTGAAACAGGTCCACATAACAGGTTCATATGACACCGATAACAATGACATATCACTTGGGAAAGGATGGATTTTTCAATAATTGGGACAACTGGTTAACCACATGATTAAAAAAATGAAATTAGATACCTACCTCACTCCATACATTGACATTACATGGTGGTAGTGGTGGATGGATTATGGGCAGAAATGTGAAGATCAAAACTTTAAATGTTTCAGGGCAAAATATAAGAGACTACTGTTTTGATGTTGGGGCAGGAAATAAAACCATAATGAGATATTATTTTACCCTTAACAGACTACAAAAAATTAACAAGTCTGACAACAAAAGTAAAAAGAATGGAGTACAATGGAGATTCTTACTCACATTGCTGATCAAAATATAAATTAGTACAACCACTAGAAAAACTGGCCTGAGGTTTCCAAGTTAAACATTCTTATAATCTTTAACCCCACAATCTCATTTCTTGGTCTACCACCTACCTCTACTAGTCTTATATATTTACATCTGGAGACAGATATGAAAATGTTCACAAAATGTTCATACCATCATGAAAGCCAGTTTATTAATTATTTACAGCTGCATAACAAGTTACCTCAAAATATAGTAGCCAAAAACAAAAAAACATTTATAATCTCCCAGTTCCTGTGAATCAGAAACTTGGGAGCAGCTCAGCTGGGAGGTACTGGCTCAGGTTCATGAGGTTGCAGTCAAAATACATAGACAAGGTCTGCAATTATCTGAAGGCTTGACTGGGGCTAGAGATGGCTCGCTCACACAGATGAATTACTGGTAATATTGCTAGAAGCCTCAATACTTCCCCACATGGGCTTCTTCACAGGCCTGCTTGAGTGTCACCAATGACATGGCTTCTGGATTTATTGAGAGAAAGAGAGAAGGGCAAGAAGAAAGCCGCAAAAGTCTCACCATCAATTCCTCAATATTCTACTGACACAGAGGGCAACCCAATTCAATGTAGGACGGGGCTACACAAAAGCATGAATATCAAGAAGCAAAGATCTTTGGGGACCATCTTTAGGTCTGGCTATCACAACTAGAAAAGGCTGTTCTCCAATTGTAAGAGGGCACATATACTGCAGTGTACTGATAGAAATGAATAATAATAACAGTGAAAATGAACAAACCAGAACTACACTCAAAAAACATGAATTTTCCAAAAATAACACTGAATGAATAAGTCTCAAAAGGCTACATATAGTATGATACTATTTATATAGAGCTCAAAAACAAACTAAAGTAAAACAATTTATTGGTATCATAATTTAGTCAATAAAATTCTACGGAAAATCAAGAGAAAAACACAAAATTCAGAAAAGTGGTTTCTTCTGGGAAGGAGGGAGGGGCATGAGAGGAGGAGAAACACGCAGGTCAATGCAAGTTGTTGATAGTGTTTCGAGTGTTGGATTGAGAGGTAAATTTGCAGCTATTCATTAAATTGTTATGGTATATAACTTGCATAGGGCAGCCACTTTTGAACTGGTATATAATGTACATATTATCACACACAGGCCCTTCTTGCATATAATATTTTTTAGTTATCAACAATATATTTTTAAATAAATAATAAAAAAATTAAAAGGAGAAGAGTATTATAACTAATTTTAGTAGTACTGCCTTTTATAATTTGTTCTTTCGGGCATTTTTCTCAACATAATGTTGAGAGTCCAGTTCCATCTATTCAGTCAGAAATTTGGGGGTCCTACTGGTGAATAAACCATAGTAGAAAAAGGTATAAGAAAAAAGGATAAACCAGTATTGAGTAAATTTCACAGCATTTCTATATAAAATAAATGTGGTACTACTAAAACTCAACTGATTCCTTGACTACTTTCAAATGGAAGCATTATTTTGAATAAAAAGTTATTTCCTCAAAACTTTTTGCACCAGCTATTAAAAAAGACAAACTGCAAATTCTTTTTAAACTGGTATTAAAAAATAAGAATATCCCACAACTTTATAATAGAATATTTTAAAATACAACTACGCACTTCTCAAAATGTGAACTGTCATTTATGTTTTTGTTCTTTGCTTGGTATACTGCCACTAATAAATATAACAAGCAAAATGTGCCTTTGAAGATATACAAGCGATTAAAATTTTTAAATGTTGGCATAAGGGGCAGTTATAAGCAACTTGAAAATGAAAAATGAGAACTTAGAATTCAATTCAGAATAATCTGCCCCTATGGCTACTAAAGGATGGGCTCATCTAGTTACAAAAGAATATTTCCCACAGAGGATCATCTGCCAGTCTTTCAACATGACACAAAATGGGCTTTAACTCTGAGGAAAAAAGAAATAAATAACTTTCCTTGCTTTTCCAAAATAAGGTGAAAAAGGAAAATGCTGTAACAGCAGCCACTGGAGGGAGGACTTGTTGTTAGAATGAGAATAAAACAAACATAAAACGTTTTATCTGGTGCTTTATCTGAACATTACATTTTGTTAAACTCATTTCTATTTGTTTAAATGACAAATGCTGAAAATACTGCTTTTTCTGCATGAGAGTTAAACTTCCTTTCACTGAAAAACAGATGTTGATTCAACCATCCTTTATTGGTACACAAATTAGCAGTAAGAAAATTATAAAGTTGCCTGGACTAGCAAAGAATTAGCACCAATGGTTAGTCTAAGTTTATATTTAAAGGGCTATACTTGATTTTAAATGAGCCTGTATTTTGTTCATTTGAAATATTATCCACAAATTTTGCTAAAAGACCTCAGGCACTACTGAGTCCCTAAGTAGCTACCTGGAATCTGACTATATATAAATTGGCAGAGCTTCCATAAACTTGTGGCATTGCTCTTCATGTGGTTATTGGGTTTTGTTTAGTTTTAAATGAAAACGTTCATATATTTTAAAATTTGTTGATGTTGATGTAAACCTGGTTACACACACACACACACACACACACACACACACACACACACACACACACGGTCCTAAAGTAAGCTACAAGCCTCTAGTGCTGGGCCTTTTACAGAACATTAAGTACAGGGGTACCATTTAAAGAAAGTTTAAATAAAGATTCAAAGCATAAAATTAAAATTATAGACTAGAAGGGCATAAAAGTGAGCTCCTTCACAATTCCAGTTTTCATGTTAAGTGGTTATACACTATACAACAGACACCAGGCTTGTGTAAAGTCCTGAAACAATTCCGAAAGTAACAACACCCTTCCATTTTAAAATGATTCCTTACAGAATCAATATTTTGGAGCTGACTTCTTAAACTTAAGAATCTTACTGTGATTTAGTCAGTGAGCCAACAAATCTGTCAGTTCTGAATAAGAATCATACAGAAGAAAAGGCAAGAAATGAAGGGTAAACTGAAATAAATTCACGGGAAGAGCATAGAAATTCATCTGACAAGGTATTCAACTGAATAGGGAACACCTAAACTAAGAAAACAGATTTAAAAAATAAACCAGTAACAACAGATATGGAAAGGAAAGAATACAACTTGTGCCAAAAGAAAAAAATTAACAAAGGTATCAATTAAAATATGATATACTATATCAATGTTTCTAAAATACTATAAAAGTTTATTAATATTTTAAATGTACATGGAAACTATTTTAGAACTTCTGAAGTATAATTTTTTTAATATGTTATGAAATAATTCACCCTTAATTTACTTATATTATGTATATTTTAAATTTTAGCTCTACCTAATATCCATATGGCTTTAAAAAGAAATAGTAATTGGAAAAATGTTAAATGTATTCATTGACCAACAATAAACCAAAAACTAAAGTTTTATAATTATAGAATATAAAGGATAGAAGAAAAATAACCTCACCCAAATGTTTTGCAGAAATTAAAAATAAGTCTTAGGCAATAAGACATATTAATAAATAAGTTACCCAATAGTTCCATAATTTTGTAGGTAAATGTGTGTGTTATACTTCAAGGTTGAAATTAACTACAACAGGCATAAATGATTATCTCTTTGAAAGTTCTGCTGCAATTCTTATCAGGTCAATATATTTAAAGAAAAAAAAGGTGGTTGATTTTGAGAGAAATACATTTTATGATTATTGTCTAAGACACTCTAAAGAAGAAAACTTTTCTTATTTTTTAGAGTAATCTTTAACTTAAAATGTGTTTATTTCAGTTTGCTAAGATTTTGCTTTTTCCATGTCTTCATAATAAAATTCACTGCTTAATTTAAAAATGAAGTTTAAAACTTTAAAACATGAAACATTTCTCATTCACTAATTACTATGCCTGAAATATTTTCCTCAAATAATGTATTTCCCTAAGTACCTCCTGGTATTTAGCTCTTTGTAGTTTGTATTATGGTCAATTGTGCACAGGCCATATCACTTCTCAGAGAATAAAGGCTGTGTCTTACTCATTTTGAAATCTCTTACATATTAGGCTCATAAATGGTGACTTAAATGGCGATTGTTTATTAAAAAAACCACAAATCATAACAGAAAAATTGATTAAGTTGTGCCTCATTAAAATTAAAAACAGTTGCTCTTCAAAACAACATTAAGAAAATGAAAAAGAAACCACAGACTAGGAGAAGATATTTGGAAGACATGTATCAGAAAAAAAAAAAAAAGACTTTTGTGCAGATTACACAAAGAACTATCAACTCGATAAGACAATCTAATTTAAAAGTAGGCAAAAGATTTGAACAGCTACTTCTCCAAAGGGGTCATACAAATGACCAATGAGAAATAGCATAAGAAAACATTTAGAGGTGATAGAACTATTCACTAACTTAATTGTGATAAGGTAACTTCATGGATGTATGCCACAACGGATCAAATTATACACTTTAAATATGTACATCTTATTGTATTTCCTTTATACCTTAACAATAACAGATAAAAATGGGGAGACTTCTAAATTTTTAAAAAATTATATTGGCATAACTTATTCAATTTCCCTAAAATCTTTACATGTTATGTTAGTACTCATCCCATGTGGGTAGAAAAAAATATGAGAAATATATAAACTACTTGAGAAGGGATTATTTTATTATATTTCAGCCAAACTTTAATATTTATTCCAAGGAAGATTAGCAAATACACTTAAGTACAAAAATAACTTAAATATCACAAGTATTTAGCTTTAAGTATTATTGTAATTGCTATTAAGGAATTATTAAGACTGTACACCAGAAAAAGAGCTCTAAATATCAAAACTTCAAGTAGTCATATACTTACTTGATTTCTAATCCTACTACTCTAGCCAGTTGAGAATATTTACACGCACAAAGAGAGCAAAAAGAAACTTAAGCTGATCTTCAGCAAATGTCTAATAACTTCTATAGATTTAGAGGGCTTGGGAGTAGACACAGACATGGGGCATTTCACAAAGACTAAATGCTGTAACACTAATGACCTTTACTGAATCAGCAGAACCAGCCTAGTTTCTCACTATTCTTTCCTTCATTTGCTTAATACAAATTTCTTAAGTGCCTCAAACATATCAAATTCTGTGTCTGACAGAAGCAATGCCAAAAGGCAGTAAAGCATAACGTTAAAAACTGACACTTGAGCCAGAATGTCTGTACTTCAATTTTAATTCAGCCATCTATTCTATGTATTACGTAGGGCAAGTTACTTTACCTACAGCTCTGCAGTAAAAGGTTAACTCAGCAAACTTGTGGTGCAGGCTTGGGGTGTTCAAACCCTCCACACTCTGAAGAAAGGGCTGGTCCTTGACTGACTTGTGAGAGATAACTTATAAGCCCTTGGAATGTCAAGCCTCATGAGTGTCTCTGTACACCTGAGTCATTGGGCCAAGCCTTATAGTTTGTACTAACCATGTGATTTACGGTGAATGCCCATTTCTATTTACCTGGGTCCTGGGGCAGGCTGTATCAGTTTGATCTCTGGGGTTTCAAGATTGAGAAGGTAAGGTCTGTTATGTGGGCACTCCATGACTACGTGACTGATGCCCAACAAAACCCTGGACACCAAGGCTCAGGGGAGCGTCCCTGGCTGGTAACATTCTGCACTTGTTGTCATACATTGCTGTTGTGAGAATTAAACACTTTCGATGACTCTACTGAGAGGGGACAACTGGGAGCTAGTGCCTTGGTTCTCCTGAACTCTGACCTATGTGCTGTTTTTTCTGATTTTAATCCTTGTACTGTGGCAAACTGTAACTGTGAATATAACAACTTGTCTGAGCTCTGTGAGTCCTTCCTGCAAATCAGGAAGCCTGAGAGGAGTCTTGAGAACCTTCAACACGGTAACTGTTGCCACTTCTGAAAAATGCATTTAATGTTAGTACCCACATAAAGAATAGCTATGGGGATCAAATGAATTAATGTATGTTAAGAACTTAGAACTTATTTGCTGCTTCTCATGCTGTTACAAAAATGAGTGGTCCTAAAGTCAAATAGCTTGGTCTAGTGAGAGAGAACATTAAATTGCAAGTGCTAAAAAATTATGCACAATTCATCAGAGGAACAAAAAGCATCATTTCCTCATTTCCTATCCCCATCACTCTTGTCTTCACTTAGGTCCCCCATCATTTCTCACTTCTTAACTGGACTGTTGGAGTATCCTCGTAACAGTATAATCCTTGTATGACTACTTGACATTACCATCACTAACCACCATCACTACCACCATTGCCTAATCTGCCTTTATATTCCTTCAAAATAATTCTACTCTTAGAATCCATTATTCCTCTGATTTCTGTAGATACAAACTGGCACAATTCATCTAGTTCTTTGGGTGTGTGTCACACTTTTTAGTAGTTTAAGCTTTTTCCCTTACGCTCTGGGGCCTTTTTGGACTCAAATCTGGCTACAGGAAGGTGGTTGAAATAAGAGAAGAGGAAGATCAGCAGTCCACTGCAGGCAGCCACTTCAGGGGAAGCCGCTGCAGGGTCCTTGAGCCAGGGGAGACAGGCTTCCTGGGAAGGAGTCCAAGGACTGCTTCTACTGGCAGATGAGGTTCAACAGAATTGTGAGATCCAAGGTCCTACCTGCATCAGAATCTGCACACAGGTACCCATCCCAATTGTCAACGTCCTAATCTTTCCTTCGAGGTTGCAAATTTAAGTTGTGCTGTTAATTGTCATCCACATGACTGTCTTCCAGAAACCTTAGTACTGCAACTATAGGATATAAGGGTTTCTTTTAGGACGGCAATAGATACAAATTTTGGCTCCTGGAAGTATGGTCCTACCACACCAAAAACCTAAAATGTGAGAGCGGCTTTGGAACTAGGCAGAGGGCTCTATGAAAAGTGTTAGAGAAAGCCTATGATACCCTGAAGAACGTGTTAATAGAAGCCCCATGGTCTTATTGATAAGGCTGTGGATAAGGACTTGCAAAAAAAGTAAAGTAAATGTCATTGGAAACTTAAGGAAGGAGTATCCTTGTTATGTAGAGGCAGAAACTTTAGCAGCATTGTCCCATGCAGTTATTTAGAAAGTAGAAAATGTACCTAATGAATTGGCTGATCTCACAAAGGAGATTTCCAACCAGTGTTGACTGTGCTACCTGGTTCTTTTTGCTGCTTATAGTAAAACATGAGAAGTGAGAAAAATAATGAAAGGACTGTTAAACAAAAAGGAGCAAAGAGTTGCTCTATGAATGACATGACACTGTCAAGAGAATGAAAAGACAAGCCACAGACTATTTGCAAAAGACATATCTGATTAAGGTATCTTATCCAAAATATACAAAGAATTCTTAGAAATTCAACAGTAAGAAAACAACTCAATTAAAAAAATGGGTCAAAGATCTGAATACACACTTCACCAAAGAAGATATACAGATAGCAAATAAGCTTATGAAAAGATGCTCAACATCATACGTCATTAGAAAATTGCCAATTAAAACAACAAGATATCACTATACACCTATTGTAATGGCCAAAATCCTAAACACCAAATGCTGGTGAGTGAGGGTAAAGAGCAACAGGAGCTCTCATTCATCATCGCTGGTGACAAACAAAATGGTACAGCCATGTTGGAAGACAATTTGGCAGTTTCTTACAAAATTAAACATATTCTCACCATATAATCCAGGAATCACGCTCCTTGGTATTTATCTCAATGAGTTGAAAACTTGCAAAAAACTGCACACAGATGTTTATACCAGCTTTCGTCGCTATTGTCAAACTTAGAAACAACCAAGATGTCCTTCAGTCGGTAAATGAATAAATTAACTGTGGTACATCCACACAATGGAATATTATTCAGCACTAAAAAAAGGGCATTCAAACCATGAAAAGACAGGGAGGAGACTTAAACGCACACTACTAAGTGAAAGAAGCCAGTCTGAAAAGGCTATATACTACATGATTCCAACTATATGGTATTCTGGAAAAGGAAAAAACTATGGAGATGGTAGAAAGATCAGTGGTTGTCTGGAGTCTGGGACAGGGGTGTAGAGGAGGGATGAACAGGCAGTGAAACTATTCTGTATGATACTAGGATGGTGGATACATGTCATTATACATATGTCCAAACCCATAGCATGTACAATGCCAAGACAGAACCCTAATGTAAAGTACGGACTTTGGGTGATAATGATGTGTCAATGTAGGTTAACTGATTATAACAAGTGTACCCCTCCGATGCAGGATGTTGACAGTCCAGGAGGCTGTGCAAGGGAAGGGGCAGGGAGGATAAGGGAAATATCCCTCTGAACTGTCTACTCAATTTTTCTCTGAAGCTAGAACTGTTCTAAAAAATACAGTCTACTTCAAAAATTTCTCTCCAGAAGGCAAATATTGCTAAAATGAAAAGGTCTTCTGAGCAAAGATCAAATCTAGGGCGCTACGAGGAAAACATGTTTCAAAGATGAAGCTGGGGATATGACTGAAAAACCTTTTTTTAAAACCTCATAATCCTAAGGGTAGTGCCTCAGAATACCAGTCAGCTAGACAAAAAGCCCTCTAAACAGAGTAGAGTGTGTATTATTGATCCTCTCAAACGATAAAGTTCTAGGAAGCGTGAGGGCCTTCTCCCTCAGCCTTCTTAGCAGGAGCCCAAAGTATGCAAAGATTGATCTCAAAGCCATTTGTAGGCGTGGCTTTTATCAAAAGGAATGTATCTGAATAGAATTCACAGAACATCCACAAGATTTATAAAATATTAATACATCTTTTTATTTAATGTTTAAAAGATTTAATATATTTTAAATGAAGAGAGACCTTTGGACTCCAACATTCCCCTGGCAGGAAGCAGGCTGAGAAAACTACTCACCTGCAAACATCTGCTATCTTTCATGAAAAAAACTGGTAAAACCAAGAGCTCAGAAGGAAAAGCTGGGAATCCTATTCCCAGGCTTCCAACCTAATGAAGAAACTTCTAATACTTGCCCATCTGGACCTCTGAATTGCTCTGAACCAGTGACATCTTTGTGTCTCCCATTTTCCCCTGGGCCTGTCCTACCACAGTATGTTGAGCTGGGGGTGAGGAAAGGCAGGCGGAGAGGAACTGTATTCAAGGAGCTGTGTTTAAGGAACCACACCCAAAGAACCCCATCTCCACCTGGGCCTGCTTTAGATGATGAGATTCTGGACTCTGAGATGATACAGCAACAGAATGAGACATTTGAAGGCCTTGCGAAGAAGGTGCATCTGCATGTGGGAAGGACATAAACCCCCGGGGACTGTGGGGATGTGGCACCAGCTCCCCACAGCCTGTTTTCAGTCTCATGCAGTCTCTTCCTACACTGTACCTGAGTGGATCTGTATGACCAATACTAAACAGAGGTGTTACTATCACACCTCTGAGATTATGTTGTAAAAGACTGTGGCTTCTGTCTAGGGTGCTCTCACTGTCTCAGATCACAGCTCTAGGGAAAAACATGCTGTGAGCAGCCCTATGGAGAGGCCTATGTGATATGAGAAGCTTCCTGCCAACAACCACACGAGTGAGTCTGGAAGCAGACTCCAACCCAAACTACAGATGACAGCAACCCTGGCTGACACTGTAAATACAACCTCCTCAGAGATCCGAAACCAGAACCACCCAGCTAAGCTGTTCCTAAATTCCTGACCCTAAGAGGCTGTGTGAGAGCAAAAATGTTTTTCATTTGAGGCTGCTAAATTTGGGGATAGTTTGTTACACAGCAATAGACAATATATATTTAAGTCACAATGAACTAGTGGACATCACTTAAGCTCCCAGATTCATTCATTCTCATCATTACTGAATTGCTTACTGACTTTCCAATTCAACAATAATTTATTTTCTATGTGAGGAAGGCTTCCTTTGGATATACTAAAACAAGAATGCTTTCTTTTACTGTCCTTAACATTTAAAAAACAGTAAAAAATTAGCTTACATAACTCAGTATTTTCAGTATTAAGGGTTGATCTGGCTGAAAGTCTTTCTTCATTGAGAAAGAGAGAGAGAGGTAAATTACACTTTAACTAGAACATTAGAACAGTTAAAAACAAATACATATGCTTGTTTATTTTATTATTATTTCTAACGATTTTATTGGGGAATTGGGGGAGGGAACACCATTGGGGAATCGGGGAAGGGGAACAGACAAGTTGCTGTCCTTTTGTTCTTCAGTCTAGTTGTGGAGGACATCACTTCACTGGCCCATGTTGGTATCGTCATTGCGCTCTTTCCAGGTGAGGCAGACGGCCGCTCACGGCAGCCCTTGGCAGCTCACGCCCGCTGCCGCCTGCTGCAGCCTATGGCCGTCGCCAGCAACCCACAGCAGCCCAGCTCCAGGCTGAGCTGTTGTTCACCATCTTAGCTGTAGAGGGCGCAGCGTCATTGGCCCATGAGGGATCCAAACCAGGGCCCTGCTGCTCAGAGCTGGTGCTCCCAAGCGAGCTCTTAACCAGCTGAGCCACTCGCCCGCCCGACATATGCTTGTTTAGATAAAAATAATAATATGTATTTCTTATTGAGGAAAATATTCAGAATAAATTTGTTTTACATAAATTTTTCTCAATGATAAAACTGAACTGTCTAATTTCTTAAAAGTATTTAGAGTATTCCTAGTGCAGAGAAAATTTTCACCATTACAGTCTCTCACACTGCTTCAAAATAATGAAATATTATCCCAAAACAATATTCTAATCCTAATTATCTGTCAAATACATTAACACAAACTGATTTATCATTATTAGTCACCAAGAAAAAAGTAGAAAAAGAGCCTAAAGAAACAGGATTGAGATGAAAAATGCTTTGATGCTGGAAGAAATGGGTACAAAATGGTCTCCAAAAAAAGCAACATTGTTGGATCCTGCACCCAAACCTAGAGCTATCTATCCTGTTTAACGTTTAGGCCGGAACCAATCTACAGGAAAGACCCCACCACTACCCTGACAGCTGCTTAAGGGAGGCTATTGGAGCACAACAGGATTAAAAAACAAACAAAAAAAAAAACCTATGCGTAATTTACAGCATAGGCTACTACTTACAGTGGGAGGGCTACACTGAATACCATACCTTGATCACTGAAGGTATCTAGAAAAACAAAAGAGTACAGTATAGCCACAGAGAGTCAAAAACAAATAGTATCCATATTAAAGTTTATATAATGCAATAATCAACAATTCAAATGTCTACAGGCCCCAGAAAGTTAGCAGTAAATGCAGGCAGTGAGGCCTCTAAGTCAAGTTTGCACTGAGTGTGAGGCTGCAACAAACTGGAAAACACAGAGCTCACTTCAAGGCAATGGCTATTTGCTTAACTGTTGCTACACAGGAGGAAGGCCCAGTGTGCTGAACTTTCCATTTTTCAGGAAAAACCCAAAACCTAGATGTTTACTGAAATTAGCTGGAAACTAATTTTAAAACACTAAAGATTATGCAGGTCCATTAAGCCTGGGGGTCTCCAATTTGCAAACTCTGCTCTGTGCAGTATTATAGAGGGTATAATTATCTAGTATTCCCCTTTACAGTTCAGCGACAGACAGGGCAAAAAGAGATATACCACTAATAAAAATAAGACTACAGTGATCCAACAGAATAATTCCTCCGAAAGTAAAATCAGGTCAAAAGTACTTTCCAAAACCAAGCCTACAAGATTACTCTCGTTTTTGGAACAGCCAAACCATGAGTCTCAAATATTGGCATAGGTAATTGACATTTCTTCAAACTAGCTGGCTTTTAAAAAAAAATTTTAATTTAAAATATGGTAATAATATTTCCTTCTGTCCTTGGGTCTTTACCATATATATCTATGTGCCTCAAACATCTTCATTTACAACTCATGATATATCTCCCTATGCTATATCTACATTTGGATAGCATGGTTCCTGACATATCATTACTACCTAGGACTAATTCTAATGTCAATGTTTGTAATTATATCCCTTGCAAACACATAACTCCGAGTCTTATTTTTGTGCCATTTTTCTCTATTTAACATTTTTTGACATCTCGCTGGCTAATTTCTAAAATGTTATACCATTGCAATATCCATAAGCAAATAATCAATGCTTATAATTCAAATATTATACTTCCTCAAAACTTGGAAGGTTCCTATACTCTACCTTAGATTTTTCATTCTCTTATTTACTTAAAAAAATGCCCACCGAAACGCTTTCACCACACCTAGAAAATAGGAATACACACAGGCGCGCGCGCACACACACACACACACGAACACAAAATTGTGGAGGAACACATATCTATTAATTTTATTTGAGTTCTATTAAATTCTCCTTTGCTTTTTATATCTAATTGAAACCTCTCTACTCACTGTCAGAGCCCTAGGGATGCCTAAATGTAGCAGGTTAAGTTCCTAATAAACTCTGGGTTAATCCATTTTTTAATGTTCTGAAGTACTTTTTAAAATAGCTCTTTAAAATAAATCTGTGATAAATTTTGTTAGAAGGTAAATTTCCTCAGTGGAACTATTTTCAAAATGTACAGAAAATTAGATTGGATGTTCCTAAAGCATAACACAAGGTATTATTTTTCTATCATCTTTCATTCCATTTTCCTTCTTCCTTTCATCTTCTTTCATGTACCTTCATTTTTCTCAGTCACTTTAAATGGTATGTAATCTAAAATTCTTCATTAAAGCCTTTCTGATTGATTTCTTCTTTCAAGTTTTGAATAATTTCAGGTGATTCAACTTTAAAGTGGGTCTATGGAAAACCAAGTTCATTAAATTATTTATTTTTTAAATTAAAATTTACTAGCGTGACAATGGTCAAAAAACAATAGGTTTCAAGTGTACAATTCTATAATACATCATCGATACATTCCATTGTGTTCACCACCCAGAGTCAGTTTTCCTTCCATCACCATATATTTGGCCCCCTTTACTCTCTTCTACCATCCCTTTCCCCCTTACCCTCTGGTAACCAAATGGCCAACAGATATATGAAAAAATGTTCAACTTCACTAGCTGTTAGGGAAATGCAAACCAGAAGCACAATGAGCTATCACCTCACACCTGTTGCAATGGCTATCATCAAGACAAATAGCAAGGGTTGGAGAGGCTGTGGAGAAAAAGGAACCCTCATACACTGTTGTTGGGAATGTAAATTGGTATAGCTGCTATGGAAAGCAGTATGGACGTTCCTCAAAAAAAAAAAAAAAGTAAGAGTAGAATTATCATATGACCCAGCAATCCCTCTCTTGGGTATCTACCCAAAAAATCTGAAAACATTTATCTGTAAAGATAACGTATGTACCACTATGTTCACTGCAGCTGTACTTACAGTGGCTAAGACATGGAAACAACCAGTATCCTTCGATAGATGATTGGATAAAGAATACGTGGTATATATACACAATGGAATACTACTCTGCCATAAGAAAAGATGAAATACTGCCATTTGCAACAACATGGATGGATCTTGAGATTATTATGCTAAGTAAAATAAGTCAGACAGAAAACTGAAAGCAATAAAGGAACAAGACAAGCAAATGAGCAAAAACTCATAAACACAGACAAAAGTTCATTAAATTCTAAACATTCCTCTACTAGAGCATAAGCAATTCAATCATTGATTAAGACAAATAATAGATCAGCTATTAACTGGCATATTAGTCTGCTCAGGCTGTTATAACAAAATACCAGAGTAGGTGGCTTCAACAACAAAAATTTATTTTCTCAGTTCTGGAGGCTAGAAATCCCAGATCAAGGTCTGGGAACGTTAGTTTCTGGTGAGAACCCTCTTCCTGGGTTACAGATAGCCACCTTGTTGCTACATCCTCACTGGGTGGAGATACAATCTAGGGAGATCTCTGGTGTGTCTTCTAATAAGGACACTAATCCTATCAGATCAGGGTTCTAACCTATGATTTCATTTAACCTTAATTACTTTCTTGGGGGTTAAGGCTTCAACATATGAATTTTAGAGTAACACAATTCAGTCCATAGCAATTAGAAAGGAAAGCATGAGGGAATTTTATCATGTTCAGGGACATCTGTGTTATAATACTCTTGATACTTCTCCAAATACCCTCTAATCTTAGAAGATAGGTTACTTCAATATCATCAGTTCATTTGGCTCTGCTTTCAAAAGCTAAGGCCAGTTTTGTCACTAAGCAAAGAGGAAAGGAGGAGCAGAGAAAGGAGATGTGGAAGTTTTTAGCCAGCTACAGGGTTGAAGGGCACAGACCTCACAAAAGACTACCCTCACTTCTAATACCAACTGCAAGTTCAGAGGATTCCCAAGCCCCCTCAGGTTCAATAATTCCCTAGTATTATTAGAGAATAAATTATTATTATTGCTATTATTATTATCAAAGACTCAAAGAACTCACTGAAGATTGTTATACTCACAGTTATAGTTTAGTACAGGAAAGGCTAAAGATTAACATCAGGGAAGAGACAAAACATATAGGACAGAGTTCAGGAGAATATCAAACATGGAGCTTCTGATGCTCTCTCTCTGTGAAGTCATGGACATGTTACTCTGCCACTATCTATGTGTGACAATATGCATGGAGTATTGCCAACCTGGAAAGCTAGCAAGGGACATGGTGTCCAGAGTTTTATTGGGGCTTCATAGGGACAGGGCTGACTGCTTGTGCACATGGTTGATCTGTTTCCAGGTCAAGTGATACCACGTGACCAAAAGCTTCCAACCTAAGACCATATGGGAATTGTCAGCCCCCACCCTAGGTCACACTGTTAGACAACGTAACCCAAGGCCTCCAGGAAAACAAAGATACTAGAGACTACCACCCCCAGAAGCTGAGGGCAAAGGCCAGACCTCTTTTTGAGCAAGGTTAAATTCTTTACTGCACAGCAGACAAGAGAAACCATTCAGTATTTCCTACTGCCTAGAGTGGCAAATCTATACTCCTCAGCAAACTGTACAAATCATCTCTCCTCACAGCTTCTGCTCCTCTCCCCCTGCAACGGCTTATCTCCTATCTCCTTCTCCAACACCATCTCTCACTACAATCAAGCTTTCTGCTCTGTAACTGCAAGTTCCTTTTTGTTTTTTTTACAAACATCAGACTGCTAAAAGCTACTTCTTCTGTCTGGAATGACTTTCCATTTTACTTTTAAGTGACTCATCCTTTGGTTCTCAACTCAGGCATCCTTTTCTCCAGAAAGCCTTTTATTATTCCCAGGCAAGGCACCATGCCTCTCCCACAGCATCCTATACTTACTTCCATCACAGCACAAAACATTTTGCTGAAGTCTTACCTTTGTAGCAGACATGCCAACTGCATGTTAAGATCCTCAAGTGTGGGGGCCAGGTTGTCTTATGACTAGGTATCCAGCTTTCACTGAATCAAATCACTGAGACCCTAACCAACTAACTCTTGACCTAGTTTACTTCCCTCATATTTGAGCTCATCTAGATTTTGGGCCTTTCCCTGTTCCTTTACCCACCCACCCCCTTCTCCCCATCTCTTTTGAGACCAGAGTCCTATTCCTGTCCAACTAATCCTTAGTGACAGCCTTCCTTTCTTTTCTGCCTGAACTTCCTCAACCTTCTTAACTGATCTTTCATACCCCTTCCCAACCAATTCCTCGATATAAGCATTTAAGATAAATACTCCAACTATAACAGAGGGTGTTAAGGTGTTAATTTAAATCAAATGGAACAAGATGATTAATTAATTTCCAAACTATTGGTGTTAATACCAGAATCATTTACATAAGTATAGGAAAAACGATGATACACAGAAGAATGGGGTAATTCAAATCAAGACAGCATCTCACTCATCAATTAATCAAAGTTTTCAAATTTTTTAAATGCCTCATCTTGAGTTATAATCTTGGTCATTATTCTAGTTTGTCCATGCTCTAAACAAGACACAAAACTAAGCTATGCTTCTGTACATGAAAAGGGTGCCAGACTCCTTCATTACCTTGGATGTTAATTCTGAATTGTTTTTTAAATAGTGGTAATGTGTCTGTTGAGCCACAGAGAGTATCTTTCTAGCTTCTTTCTAATGCTGGATCACATGATGGCAATATGATTAGCAGGGGATAGGAATATCAGCCACATCCTACAGCCCTTTGTAGTTACCCTATTGGGTACCAGTTGTGATCATTCCTGTATTAAGCTATTGCTGGACCTTACAAGGGCCCAAATCCACAAGCTTAGTCTTATTAGCATCTCTGTAACTTCTGAGCAAATCAATTCTACCTACATTAGGCTTAAAATATCCAATTTGCTATAAAGAAATGGAAACAAAATAAATGCTTTGTTTCAATGATCTGTCTTCATAGTAATATTTCCTCTACAGCAAAAATTATCTCTATTATCTATATTGTAGTATTTATACTGCAAAAATGAAATGTTCTCAAAAAGAGACAACGATACACTATCAGAGAAAGTAGCACAGCACTGCTGTCTAAAACTTGTCTTTAACTTAGCTATGAAACTTTAAGCAAGTCAGTCATCTGACACCTCATCTGTAGCGAATTAATCGATTTTAATTTGCCAGAGTGATAAGCAAAATTGTGGTACAAATTTTCATTCATTAAATTAAGGCAAAGTAATTGACTTAAATGAGCTTTATAACTGAAATAGTTAGCTAAATGTAGTACCCCAAGCATATTTAATAGATAATGATAGTGTACAAAACACTCAATAGAAAAAGAAAAAGTTACCTTTAATTATTGGGCCATTAGCCATTCTGGATTAAAAAAAAAAAAAACCTTTCCTCATTAAACAGATAATCTAAAAAAATAAATTTTAACAATGCTGAATGATGTTAAATTATACAACCACTCACTGAATTACTTAATTAAACCTCATTACAGATGGAAATCATGTGATACATGGTCTGAAAGACTTAGCTTCTTCCTGTAAGAGTATATACACTATACACCTTCCTAACATTAACTGTTGAACCAGATGGACTGACATACATTACCTGATGTACAATAAGTCTGACTGAATTACTCAAGGCCAAATGGCTGACTTTAATACCATGTGCCAAGATATGGCTGGTGATTCACACTCACTCACCCTATCATTCATCCTGTTCCAACCTGTAGAGCTATATGACTTCCTGTCACTTTATTGCTGGACCCGCTCTCCCCTGCTTGTCATCCATTACTGTTCCTGATCTTCGTTGCCACTCTCCATCTAGCCATCTTCAAATGCTGTACTGCTATACACAACTTTTTTTCTCTGTTTTATCATTTTGTCTCTTCTGTTTCCTGCTCTTCTCAACTACCAGACAAAAGAGATCCACTTTATAGGCACAGTCAATACACTCTTTGCCTTCTAATTAAAAAGAAAAAAAAAATCAAAACAGGTCCGGATGATCCTTGGCTTTTCTGAACTTTTTTTTTTATCACAATCTGATACTCAGAGTTTCATTCATTGTTACAAAAGATGCTTTATGGTTACTTTTATTTCTAGGTTTGGAGTTACTGCAGATACTTGGTCTAGACATTGAAGTTTTGACAATTATAGTATTTTAGTGTTAAAAAAGCAACAGAAGACATAGTCACTGCCTTCTTAATCCTTAAAAGTTTCATCAAAACAAAAACAAAAACAAACCTCCAAGAATTTCAATTAAAATCAGATCTTAAAACAAATGAACAGTACTCCAAAAAAGATATACATATGGTCCCAAAGCATATAAAAAGATGCTTAACATCACCAATTGTTAGGGAAATACAAATAAAAACCACAGGCGATACTACTTCACATTCATTAGGATAGCTATTACCAAAAAAACAGAAAATGTGTTTGGTGAGGATGTGGAGAAACTGGAATCTCTGTACACTGCTGGTGGGAATGTAAAACAGGGTAGCCACTGTGGATAATATTAGGTTGGTGCACACGTAATTGCAGTTTTTGCATTGTTGAAATTTGCCTTTGATATTGGAATATTCTTAAATAAATGTAGTTATGTTATACATCATTTTAATGCACAATTTCTCACTTATTTTTTTTGCTAATGGCTTATTACTTGCTGTTTATTTTGTATGTATTTTAGTCTATGGAAATGATGTTAGACAAAATGCAAATTTGAGCAATTTTCTTATTCGAGTTCAAAATGGGTCGTAAAGCAGCAGAGACGACTCGCAACATCAACAACACATTTGGCCCAGGAACTGCTAATGAACATACAGTGCAGTGGTGGTTCAAGAAGTTTTGCAAAGGAGATGAGAGCCATGAAGATGAGGAGTGTAGTGGTTGACCATCGGAAGTTGACAACGACCAACAGAGAGCAATCATCGAAGCTGATCCTCTTACAAATGCATGAGAAATTGCCAAAAAACTCAACGTTGACCATTCTATGGTCGTTCAGCATTGAAGTAAATTGAAAAGGTGAAAAAGCTCGATAAGTGGGTGCCTCATGAGCTGACATAAATTTTAAAAAATCGTTTTGAAGTGTCTTCTCTTAGTCTGCGCAACAACAATGAACCATTTCTCGATAAGATTGTGATGTGGGACAAAAAGTGGATTGTATATGACAACTGGCGATGAGCAGCTCAGCGGTTGGACCTAGAAGAAGCTCCAAAGCACTTCCCAAAGCCAAACTTGCACCAAAAAAAGGTCATGGTCACTGTTTGGTGGTCTGCTGCTGGTCTGATCCACTATAGCTTTCTGAATCCCAGCGAAACCATTACATCTGAGAAGTACCCTCAGCAAATCAATCAGATGCACAGAAAACAGCAATGCCTGCAGCCAGCATTGGTCAACAGATAAGTGCCCAATTCTTCTCCATGACAACAACCACATGTTGTACAACCAATGCTTCGAAAGTTGTGAACAAATTGGGCTACAAAGCTTTGCCTCATCTGCCATATTCACCTGACCTCTCGTCAACGGACTCCCACTTCTTCAAGCATCTCAAGAACTTTGTGCAGGGAAAACACTTCCACAACCAGCAGGATGCAGAAAATGCTTTCCAAGAGTTCGTTGAATCCCGAAGCATGGATTTTTATGCTACAGGAATAAAACAAATGTATTTCTCATTGGCAAAAAATGTGTTGATTGTAATGGTTCCTATTTTGATTAGTAAAGATGTGCTTAGGCCGGCCGGGTGGCTTGTTGGTTAAGAGTTGGCTTGGGAGCACGAGCTCTGAGCAACAGGGCCACCAGTTCAGATCCCACTTGGGACAGTGATGCTTCGCCCTCTACAGCGAAGATGGTGAACAACAGCTCAGCCTGGAGCTGGGCTGCCGTGGGTCGCCGGCGACAGCATAGGCTACAGTGGGGCTGCAGTGGGCTGCTGTAAAGCTACCGTGAGTGGCCGGCAGCTGGCATGAGCTGCCGTGAGTGGCCATCCAAGGGCCGGTGACCAACCTGCCTCAGCTGGGAAGAGTGCAATGATAATAGCAACATGGACCATTGAAGAGATGTCCTCCACAACTACACTGAAGAACAAAAGGACAGCAACTTGTCTGTTCGCCTTCCCCGATTCCCCAATAAAATCTTTAAAAATAAATAAATAAAAAAATAAAAAAATAAAGATGTGTTTGAGCCTAGTTATAATGATTTTAAATTCATGGTCCAAACCCGCAATTACTTTTGCACCAACCTAATAGTAAGATAATTCCTAAAATATTAAACATAGAACTACCATATGATCTAGTAATTCTACTTCTGGGTATATACCCCAAATAAATGAATGCAGAGGCTCAAACAGATATTTGCACACCCCGTTCACAGCAGCATTAATCACAGTAACCGAAAGGTAGGAGCAACATGAACAAATGAATGGATAAACAAAAGGCAGTGTTATACATACAATGGAATATTATTGAGCCTTAAAAGGAAGGATATTCTAACATATGTTACAACATGAAGACATTGTGCTAAGTGAAATAAGCCAGTCACAAAAGGACAAATGTATGATTCCATGTATACGAAGTACCTACAGACAAAAAAATCCACAGACAGAAAGTAAACTGGTGATTGCTAGGGACTGAGAGGAGGGGGAGATGGGGAGTTAATGCTTAAAGGACACAAATTTTTAGTTGAGAAAGATAAAAGGTTCTGGAGATGAATGGTAATAATAGTTGTATAACAGTATGAATATCCTTAATGACACTGAAATGTAGAGTTAAAAGTAGCTAAAATGGTAAATTTTATGTTATATATTTTACCACAATAAAAAAAATGAATGAAAAGTAAAGGTGACATAGAGCAGAGAAGTGCTTGCTAGTTAGTCATCCTTGGCTACTGCGCAAACCCAATCTGACTCTAAAACAGTGCAAGTTACGTACGAGTAAATGGTGTTTAACTTTTAGTACTAATGTAGAGCGCGGAAACATCTCTACATATCTAAGGACATCAGCTTCTCCTCACAGAGGACTGTTTGGGAAAGCTGAGAAAAATAGGCTGTCAATCACTAAAGTCCTTCATGCACACACCATATCACTGAATAATCATTCTCAATATTTTTAAACCCTAATGCCCCATGCCTACATCCTTGCTATTCCAAGATACATCAAACATACTCTTACCTTAGAACCTTTTGCTAACCTAAAACACCTGTCCCCCACTCTCTCATTTCATTCAGATCTCTACTCAAATGTCCCCTTGTGAGCTTGACCCCACTATCCAAAAGAGCATCCTCCATCATTCTCTTTCCCCTTAATGAGCTTTATTTTTCTTCATAGCTCTTATCACTGCTGATATATATTTACTTAATTTTCTTTCTCCACCCACTACAATATAAACTCCTGAAGCACAAGGCTTTGTTGGTCATCACTGTATTCCCAACACCTGGAACACTACCTGGCACATTGCAGGTGGCCAATAAACGTTTGTTAAATGAATGAATAGACGGATGTTCACAGCTTTACATATATCTCCCTCTTGGTCTTGGTAATATTCTTCCATCTGCCAGCCTTGCAGCAGCCACTGCCTCAAAGCCATCCAGAGCATCCCTGGTTTAGGTTTCACTGATTAAGTGGAAGGGGCACCTGGTTTAAAAGTCAGAGAAAAGCCTGGAACTAACACTGACGGTACAAGCTTAATTAAGCACGTCAAACTCTGACTCAGTCTTATGCTAAAGGAATACAGTGTATCAGTCCCTCACAATTCAAGATAAAGAACAAGGATAAAGAATTTACCTCTAACATTGCTTTAAGACAAAAAAATACCATGTGTTGCATAACAAACAACACATTGCACATATTTTGTTAAAAAGTTACAAGGCACTTGGTGTTCTGCAAACCACAGAATTTTCCTTTATAACTTTTCTGAGGATTTGGGGAAATGGGCAAATGCAACAAAACTAATTGTCAATAAATACAGTCAAATATTAAGTAACCAGTTACTTGGTCCAACAGATACCCACTCTGGAGCACTAGAACATGTTCAATTTCTGGACGAGGGAGACAAAACACTGCTTCCAAAACATGCAAAACTTTTTTCAAAGTCAAAAATATTCAATAAGAATTCATGCCAGTGAAATGTCCCACCAGTGCCCATGCATGTTACAACTTCTGAGAGCATTAATTATATAACTGCACTTTAACCTTCTGTCTGCAAGAAATGACTTTTGGTAAAGCTATAGCAGATGATAATTTTTGTAAAAAAAAAAAAATCTTTAACCAGAGAACCGCAGTACCTCCTGTCCCGAGAAAGAGTAGGAGGGCCCATTACTCAACGGTCTCTGGGGCTCACAGAACGCATGTGTCCAGATGTAAGGAAAGTCATTCAGTGAGCACACGTGTCCGGCCCCGCCAGGAGTGGAAACGGCAGTTGGAACCTGTGCATCACAGGGGTCCGGGACATAGGGCAGAGGTGTCCGCAAGAAACTCGGCGTAGCTCCGGGCAGCCTCCGGCCCTGGAACCAGCCATCTCCGCCTGAGACGGGCCAGGCCAGCCCCCTACTCCGATTTCCGCCCTGGCCTGCCCCGGGAACTCAACGTCCCAGCAAACGCAGGTCCTACCTGAGCTCTTCCCCCAGCTACAGGGCTGCGGGGGGAGGCGGGAGGAGGCGTGGCCTTCCAGCTCTCCAGTCGAACTCCCTCGTGCGGTTGTTAAGACTTTCTCTCTCGGGATCCGCGCCCCGAACAAGTTCGAGTTGCACTTCCGGGGTCCGCAAGAGATTAAAACGTCATTGCGCACGCGACGGCGACAAATCCGGAAGTGGGCGGGGCGCGGTCGCTGGCTTGGTTCCTGTGGTTCTAGGTGGGCTGGGAGAGCGCCCTGTGGGAGGTAAAGGTTGTCACGTTTTTGCCCTGCGGGCTCTGCTCGCCCTTCCTTCACTCTTTCTCCTGAAACGACGGACGCCCCTTCCTGAAGCCACTCTGAAGCCTTGTCCCCCAGCGGCATTTAAAAAACAGTAACGGGCGTGTCCATGCCGCCAATTGCCCACTCTCCAACCATGGTGTTTATCCCGCATACGTTCAACTCCAGGAACGACGGGACGTGGGAAAGTCTAGATTTAGAAGATAAAATTTACCTCTAAATTATAACTTGGATAAAGTAGGAAGTTAAGGGTAGACGCCCTGACCCTGCTCTCTTTCCTATCTGTTGAATACTGGCGTACCTCAGAAATATTGCTGGTTCGGTTCCACCACAATAAAGTGAGTCCTAGTCGTTTTGCTGGTGGAGGCTCTTGCATTCCATTTCTAAAACACTCAACACCGGTGAAGCGCGGTAAAATGGGGTATGCCTGTACTAATAGGATAGATTGGAAACAGCTGTGTCAAGCTGTAGTCACATGGTTATCAGGGGTTTTATTAAACTCAGCCTTTAGGGCAAAAATCCCTGATAGTAAAAATTACCCATTAAAATGCCCTAAAGTACATAAAGTACAGAAAGCATTATGTTAAGTATAAACTCGATCTTTAATTCTTATACAAGCTTGAATGTGAGATCTCTTGGCCAGTTTAACGGTTAGAGTGGAAGGAGAGTTTCTGTGTAGATAGCTGGGCGTTTAAACAATTCTGATAAATACAAGGGGCAACTCCTAGTCTTCATCTTACTTAACCATTCAGCATTATTTGACACTGTTAAGCACATCCTCCTTGAAATTGGAAACATTTGCTTCATTTGACTTTTGTGAAATCACAGTGCTCTTTTTATTCTTGGCTGGATTTTTCCTGATTTCTAAGGTTAATGTGCCCCAGATCTCTAATCCTCTTTATCCAACCTCATTCCCCAGATACTCTCATCCATTCCCTTCACTGTCTTTTATATGGTATCACAATGCTGATGGCTTCCAAATATCAGCCCTGACTGCTTTGATTTCTGTACTCACATATCTAACTTCTTATTCAACATTTCAACTAGGATATTTAACATGCATTTAAAAGTCTATGTTTTCTACCTCCCAAACCCATTCTGTTGCACATCTTTTCACCTCCGTAAATGGTGCATTGATTCTTCAGTTGTTCAGGTCGTCCTTTGATTCCTTCACCTCTCACATTCCACACCCAATCTCAGCAAAATCTGTTGGCTCTCTTTTCAAAAGGTATCCTAATTCTCACCACCTGTACAGTGAAAACTCTAGTCCTTACCAGGTACTGTAGTTGTCTCAATCATTCTACATGCATCTATTCTTGCCTCCCTACAGTTTAGTCTCCAACTGGTAGCTGTAGAAATCATTTCAAAATGCAAATCATAATTTGTTAGTTTCCTGTTCAAAACCTTTAAGAGCTTCCCTACTCAAATAGAATAAAATCTAAAAGTATTTCCATAAGTCCATGACATCCTGCATGCTGTGGCCCCTGGCCACCCCATGCTTCCACTGCGGAAGAAGGTGGTAAACTTACCCAGTAACCTAGGAGTGTGGGAAACAGAAGTCCCAAAGGTGATTGCCGACTCTTTTGCCTGAAAATATTAAAAGGCAAGACACTGACAAAGGATACCTGTGATGATAAAGAGATAAGAACCATCAAGTTTTCCAAACAGCTAGTAGACATGTTGACACATGACTGGGTGTATTAGTTTCCTAGGGCTGCCATAGGATATAGTGAGTCCTCACTTAACTTCATCAACAGGATCTTGGAGATTGTGGCTTTCAGCAAAACGTATAATGAAATGAATTTTACCACAGGCTAATTGATATAAATAAGGGTCAAGTTTCTGTAGCAAATTTCAGGTCACAAAAAAACATCACCAAACTTCTGAAGACCCAAAAGACTCCTAATATTAAACATTGAAATAAATGTGAGCTATACACACATTTAAGAAAGATTAATAAAAACAAAATAATTTAGTTTCCAACCTTCTCAGTGTGGTGGGTGTTCAAGCCTATCCCAGTAGCTCAGGGAATGAGGTGGAAACCAACCCTGGACAGGATGGCCTTCCATCACAACACACACACACACACACACACACACACACACACACACACACTCACATTGGGACAATTTAGACATGCCAGTTAACCTAATGTGCAGCTCTTTGGGACATGGAAGGGAACAGGAGTACCCAGAGAAAACCCATGAAGGCATGGGGAGAATGTGCAAACTCTACATAGACAGTGGCCCCGGTTGGGAATCAATTCTCACCAACATTGTAACGAAATGATGTTGAATAAAATTGTATTATTCAAAGACCTGCTGTACCTCAAACTAGGTGGCTAACACAACATATGTATTGTCTCACAGTTCTGGAAATTAGAAGTCCAAGATCAAGGGACCTTGGTTCCTTCTCAGAGCTGTGAGGGAGAATTAGTTCCATGCCTCTCTCCTACTTTCTGGTAGTTTGATGATAATAGTTCATGCCCTTTGGTTTGTAGATGCATCACTGCAATCTCTGCCTTCATCTTCAGATGGCATTCTCCCTATTTGCTCTCTCTGTCCAAATTTCCCCCTTTTATAGGCATACCAGGCATATTAGTTTGGGGCCCACCCTAATGACCTAATTTTAACTTAATTCCCTCTCTAATGTTCTGATTTCCAAATAAGGTCGCATTCTGAGGTACTTGGATTAGGACTTTAATGTATCTTTTGGGGGGAACACAATTCAACCCAGAACATAGGGAGAATTGTTTTGGAAAGGGAGAGAAGCAACTCCAGTAGAAAGGAGAGGCATACCGATCAGAAGAATGAGGTTGTGAGAGTAAGCCGCAAGAGGAGGCGGCACATCGGAATTTTGAGAATATTCATCCCAGGTACCAGGGAATGGCAGTGTTAAAGTTCCTGGGTTTCTCAGGGATAGAAAAAGACAGTCTGAGGAATATAATCAGTAATGTTGTAAATATTTTTTAGGGGGCCAGATGGACTCGTGTCCTGTTGGGGAGACCACTTCATAGTCGATGTAGAGGCCTGACCACCACACTGTATTTCTGAAACTGATGTTGAATAATACTGTATGTCAACTATAATTATATATACATTTAGTCTCGGGACATGGAGTAGAGAGTGGGAATGGATTCAATGGAATTATAATAGATAAGCATGATATTGGGGGTGGGAGGGCAATACATGGGGGGAGGGGGTTACTTTGTGAGGGTGAAAAGGGTAACTATTGCGTTGTTCTGTACACCTGAAACTAACAATAAAAAAAGAGGGAAAAAAAAGTTCCTGGGTTTAGATGAATCTCCAAAAACGTATAAAGCACCTAATAACAGAAAGCACCAGCATTTGGATATTTGGTACAGAAGGGAGTGACCTCAGGTTACAATAATAGCCTTTTCTTCCCACCCATGAGCTGACCCTGAAGGACCTCAAAATAAAATGAGCGTGGGACATAGAGAAGTAAAAGGTGGTAGAACTGAGACAAAGCAGATCACAACCCCTTCCTCCCAGCCATATTTGTGGGTCAGGCCTCTGGTGGGAAAGGATAGTTGAAAGTGGTTTAGAAGTTTCCAGCCCAACATGTAAAGAGTTTGTAACTTGGAAGTAGGTCACTCACAACAAGAAAAAAATATCTGAACAAACTGAACATCAACAACTCTTCCTAGACCCATCAGAGAATTGAGGACATAGGACAAGCTACTGCCCTCCACAGACAGGTGGATGAAGAGAAGCACAGCTTGATGGAAGCACAAGCCAGCAGTGGGAGTCAATATGGCTGGGAACACTTTAAAACTGTAATTAATGAATTGTTGGAGGCTCAGGGTGGACTACTTTGAGAGTTAAAAACTCCAAGTTGTCCCAATCGTATGGGTGTGG
>NW_017731602.1:824039-829198 GCF_001890085.2 Hipposideros armiger | reverse complement strand
TCTACCTCTGGCCAAAGTGGCTGCTCCAGCCATTATGCTCACATTCCAGCCAGAAGAAAGCGGGAAAATGTCCTTTAAGGATTTCCCAGTCAGATGGGTACTAGACTTATGGGAGTGATCACCTCGTAAGTTACATAAATGTCTAATCACTGTATTGTACACCTGAGACTAATATACTTTGTCAACTGTAATTGAAAAATAAAAAAATATATATTTAAAAAAAAGAGTAGACTGGAGGCTACCAGGGGCTTGGGGGTTGGAGAAATGGGAACACATTGGTCAAAGGGTACAAGCTTCTAATTATAAGATGAGTAAGTTCTGAGGATCTCATGTACATCATAGGGATTATAGTTAATAAACTTGTATTATATACTTGAAAGTTACTAAGAGAGTAGCTCTATTATAAAAATGTTCTCACCACAAGAAAGAAATGGTGAGTATATGCTGTGATGCTGGTGTTTGCTAATGCTCTGGTGTAGTCACTTTGCAAAACATAATTGTGTCAAATCAAGAAGTTATACATTTAAACTTACACAGAGTTATATGTCAGTTATATCTCAGTAAAGCTGAAAAAAATATATAAGAAAAAGAATTTCCCAGAATTTGCTCACAGTTTTTGTTTACATCTTATTAGGTCAGTAGTTAGACTTTCAGTCACACATAACTACCATGCTACTAATTACTGGGACATTTGATCTTGCTTCTCCCAGGTGACCATGTGTCTTACAAAACAAAAGGGAACAGGGATTTAGCCGTACAACTTAGCAGTCTTTGCTTCAGGCCTCCNGGGGGTACACCCACACTTTTGTGAGTTTTTCCTCTAGGAGCACTACCAGGTTTTTACCATGAAGATGGGAGAAAAATCCTCTTCTGACAGTGGGAGAGGGACAGTGACCTTTATAAAATATGCCCAGAGCTCTCTGTTTTCCTTAACAAAGCCTGCTTTTAAGGGAAACTATTTTACTAGAGCCTAACCAACTGGGAATTTGCCAAACTAGAGGAATGGAAATACTCAATGTAGCCTCTTCTAGCCTTTCAAAGTGAGGGGAAAGGAGCAGAAGTGTACTGTTGGCAGAGAGATGAAAACACTAAGAATCAAAAGGAAATATTAGAAATCAAAAACACTAACAGGAATGAAAAGTATAAGTAGACTGAGCACAACCACAGAAGGGTTGAGAATATATCAACAGAAACTTCCAAAATTGAAATGCAAAGTGAAGAAAGGAATGAAAAAGAAATAATGACTATCCAAGAACTGTGGAAAAATTACACAAGGTGTAACATGTATAATGGGAATACTAGAAGGAGAAGAAAAAGAAAAGAACAAAGGAACTATCTGAAGTAATAATGACTGATAATTTTCAAAAATTAATGACCCATAAATCCACAGATCCAGGAAGCTGAGAGAATTTCAAACAGGATAAACACTAAAAAGCACCTACACCTGGGCGTATATATTCAAACAGCAGAAAATCAAAGACAAAATCTTGAAAGAAGCCAGAAGTCAAACAAACACACAAACAAAAACCAAACAAACAAAATCCCATAAAAATGATAAGGATTACATTGGACTTCTCTTCAGAATGTATACAAGAAGACAGTGGAATTAAATATTTAAAGTGTTGAAATAAAAAACAACCAACCTAGAATTCTGTATATGGTGAAATTATCTTTCAAAAGTAGAGAAGAAATAGACTCTCAAAAATTGAGGGAAATTGTCGCCAATGGACCCGCCAATAAAACTTCAAGAGTTAAGTTTTTCAAAGAGATGGAAATGATGTAAGTTAGAAACTTGGATCTACATAAAGGAAGATTTTTAGAGAGGAACTAAATGACGGTAAAATAAATATTTTTCTTACTCTTAATTGATCTAATAGATAACACTGTGCAAAATAAAATCAACTTTTTTTTCTGTGATTATAGCTTATGGATAAGTAAAGTGAATGACAGCAATGTTATAAGGGACAAAAGAAAGGAACTGGAAATACTCTGTACTTCACTACCCATGAAATGGTATGGTGTTATTTGAAAGTGGACTTAAATAAGTTGTAAATATATTTTGCAAACTCTAGGGCAAAAAGTTTTAAAAGTTTTTTTAAATGAGTCTAATTGATATGCTGAAAGAGGAGAGAAACTGGAATCAAAATGTTCAACTAAAATCAGAGAAGGCAGAAAGCAGTAGAAATAAAAAAACAGGAAATAGAAAATATTTAAAGTGATTTCGATCCTATTGGACTTATATAAATAAGTAAAAATGAAACATTCCAAAATATTCTAATCCAGAAAATCCATAATGCATGCCTGCCACATAAACTGGGGATAGGGAAAAATATCTGACAAGGCAGGTTTGGATTATAGTAACAGGAGAAAAGTTAGGTTTTCTGCTTGTTACACCCCTATCACCAGTGCTGCATATTCAATTTATGTTACATCCAAATATCTATGAGTTAGAGAAACTCTAAAGTTTAAAACATTATGTCAAATAATAATTTAAAAATCATATTTTCAAGGTTGTAATGGTACTTTCTCAATGGGCTGTTAGAACTGTGTAATTCTTCAATCCCTTCTTGATACTTTTCCTCTCTTATTAATATTCCCTCCAGTTTATATCTCAAATATGAGATTCTCTACTCCTGGTTCTCCACAATATTTCTATAAGCACAAACTGTACTCTTACTCTTCTTCATTCTAATCCTTGTATACACAAATGTCTCTATTGTGTGGGAGCCTGATTATTATCAGTGTTCACTGAAACTTAATATATTGGGTGTTGAATATGGTAAATGGGCTTTTACAATGCATTACCACATCCTCATCATGAGCCTACCCTCTCTCTCACATACACACACACATACACATACACACTCTACATTGTTGTAATCTTAGCCATGAATGTACAACTATGTGATGAGTCCTGTGCGTTCTCCTAATTAATCTTTAAATGTAGAGATGGTCTTGAAGACTCCCCCAACATAGCTACACATTCTCAAAAGAAAAAAGAAACAATGAAAACTGATCCCAAGATGCCTCAGTGTTGGAATTATCAAACGTTATAGGACTTTAAAGAGCTATTATAACTATGCTCAATGATATAAAGGAAAGTATACTCATAGTGAATGAAAATACAGGAAATCTCAGTAGACATAAAAACTAGTTTAAAAATATGGAAATTCTATTACAGAAAAATAAAAGATCTGATAATATAAAAAAGAATCCACTGGATGGGCTTAACAGCAGAATGGAGATTATGAGGAGACAGTCAGTGAACTTAGAGATTCACAAATACAAAAATATAAATATGCACAACACAACCTGCTTAGAAACAATAATAAAGAGAAAATCTTGAAAGCATCCAGAATAAAATGTCACTTTCATATAGGGGAACAATGATCCAAACGATCACAATTTCCTTATTGGAAACAGTGGAGGACAGAAAATAATGGATCATCTTAAAGCGCTAAAAGAAAAAAATCAGTGAATATGGAAGTTTTAGTGAAACAAAACATTTTGTTTTATTATATTTTCATGTAATAAAAATAACAGAATCCTTCACTGCATTACAAGAAATGCTAATGGAAAGGCACAAAACCAGATGGAAATTCAGATCTTCAGGAAAAAAAGGAGTATCAGAAATAGAAAATATCTCACTAATATAAAAGATTATTTTCCTCTTAATTTTATTAAGATACATGTAACTTTAAAACAAATTATAACATTGTCAGGTGAGGTTTATTATATCTGATAATGTAATACATATGAAAGCTATATCATAAAGGGCTGGGTGGGCTAAGTAGTAAATGGACCTATGCACTCTATAAAAAGTTACAGATAGATGTTTAAATACCTAGAGCAAACAATGAAAAATGCAAAGAGGTATAGCTAAGAAGCCAATACAGAAATTAAAATGTATAAGAATATTCATAGCAGTTTTATTCATTATAGCCCCAAACTGTAAACAGCCCAGGTATCCATCAGGTAGTGGTATAGATAAACAAATTTTGGTATATTCATGCAGTAGAATGATATAAAGGAAAGTATACAAAATGAAAATACAGGAAATCTCAGCAGACATAAAAAGTAGTAAAAAAAAAAAGGGAAATTCCACAGAAAAATAAAATACCTGAAAATAAAATAAATATCTACTCAACAAAAAATAGAAAGGAATAAGCCACTAGTGCATAAAACAACATGAATTAATTTTAAAACACTGATGAGTGAAAGAAGCCCTACACAAAAAAGTACACAAAGTAAAACCTTGGATTGTGAGTAACGTTGTTTACGAGTGTTCTGCAAGACAAGCAAACATTCCTAATACATTTTAACTTGGTAAACGAGCAATGTCTTACAATATGAGTAGTTTATTTCCAGAACAAATTTTGCTCGCAAACCAAGGTATTACTGTACTGTATAATTTCATTTATATGGAGTCCTAGAACAGGCCAAAGTAATCTATGATGGAAAAACTAGAGCAAAAACTAAGGTTGGAGTATGCCTGGAAAATTCAAGGAGTTATAAGGAAACCAGTGTGGCTGGAAGGGAGAGGGCAAGAAGAGTTGTCGAAGAGGTAATCATAGAGGAAAGAGGGATGGGTGAAAGGAGACAAGACCTTATAGACTACTGTTAAGACATTTTACCCTGAAAAGGGAAGTCGGTGGAGGGCTCTGAATGGAGGACAGCCATGATCTGATTTAATAGGATCACTATGGCTGTTCTAAGAATTGACTTGTAAGGGGTCAGTGTAGAAGTTGGTAGACGATTTGGGAAGCTATCCAGATGAATGATGAATAGTGCCTTGGATGTATGAAGAGGTTAGAATGGTGCCTTGTACTAAGTAAGTTTTGGTTCTAATGGTATTTAAATTCCAGTGACTAGTTTTTAGTCACTGATTTTTAAAAATGTTTAAATGCCATATTTTCAATCTTCAAGAAATATTTCTTATTTTATGGTTAGTTATTTTTCATAGAATGCTATTTTATGTCTGTACTATCACCAAGTTATCTTTCCTTCTGTTTCCTGAACTCTCTCTCTTCCTCTAAGGTTGGTTATTCTGGTTATCATGATACTTTTCATGTATTGTATTTCTGTTAATGTCTGATGGTTCCTGGTTTTCTGTTCATATTTTTGTAAAATAGGTTGTATAGATAGAGGTAACTAGCATG
>NW_017731602.1:820484-822264 GCF_001890085.2 Hipposideros armiger | reverse complement strand
TATTCCTAGCTCGTTTGTCATAAATTAATTGAGCATAGATGTGTGGATTTATTTCTGCCTTCTGTAATTTGTTTCATTGAACTGTGTCTGCTTTTATGCGAATTCCATAATGTTTTGTTTACCATAGCTTTGTACTATAGTTTGAAATTAGGGAGTGTGATGCCTCCATCTTTGTTCTTTCTTAACATTGCTTTGGTTATGCATGGTCTTTTGTGGTTCCATACAAAATTCAGGATTGTCTGTACTATTTCTATCAAACATACTATTGGAAGTTTGATAGGGATTGCATTGCATCTGTAGGTTGCTTTGGGTAGTATAGACATTTTTGTGAAACTGACTTCCAGAACATTTTCATCTTGTAAAAATGAAACTCTAGACCAATTAAACTACTCTTTTCCCCTCCCCTAGCCCCAAGTAACCACTATTCTACTTTGTTTCTATGCATTTGACTATGTTAGATACCTCATATAAGTGGAATCATGCACTATGTCTTTTTTGTGACCGACTTATGTCACTTAGCACAATGTCCTCAAAGTTCATCTATTTTGTAGCATGTGACAAGATTTTCTTCTTTTTTAAGGCTGAATACAGCTTTTAAATATTTTTATATATGAAATATTTCAAGTATAGCATAAAAAATCTTAAAGGTTTTTTTGTAGCAAGAAATACTGATTACAAACTACCTGAAGCTCTCTTTGACTCACTATTTATGAATTGGGTTAATAGGATATTTTGAGAAAGCACATATTGGTAAACAAAACAGGAGATTTATTTTTCCCATTTCTTGGTTAGTAGTTCTATAACAGTGTTTGGTAGAAATGATAAAAATGTAAAATATATGAAATACACATTACCATCTATATTTTATTAAGAATTCATTCATACTGTTTCCACATAGTAGTAACTGCTAAGCCAATAATAAAATAGATACCTCTTTATGATTACATAAAAATACAGTTAAACAGAACACTGAGGAAGATAATATTTTATAGGAAGAAAATATTTTTACAGTAAGCAAATGGAGAGTTATAAAGTATTCATTCCTGTTGTTAATTTATAGAAATGAAAAATAATTGTGAGAAGGGAAACTGTTTTGAAATAGCACATCTTAATCATACTTTAAGAAACATATTGAGTATAAAGTCAAAATGATCTGATAAATCAATGACTTGTCATTTTACATTCCCACTTATAAATTTTATTGCACTTATAGCTACAGTAATTTCACTGAGCAAGTACAGAAGAGAATTCAACTGCAAATTTTTCTCTTTTCTACTTTTCTCTCCTTCCCACTCATCCCATTCTCCCCTTACTATACTTCTGTCAAAAGGGAACCATAGAGAAATTTTTTCTAGAAGAACTAAATCACTTCCCAGGGTTACTATAGAAATATACAGATTCAGTAAAAAATAGCATTAAAAGATGATCAAGTATATTAGAAAATGAGAATCAAAATATGAAATCCTAAAACTTTGTAAGATTATTTCATTTAGTTTATTGCATCAATTTATTTTTATTTTGATTTTCTATTTTAGTGTCTATTCTGATAAAACATAGTTATGCAGATTTAGTACACAGATCATCAATGAGGTGAGGGAATGAAACCAACTGTTGCTTTCTGTTGATTGTTATAGTAGCTGTTTATAGGTAAGATAAGATGGAAAGTCCAATTCTCATCAAAGTTTTTTATAATTTTTTAAATGGTCCACATTGAATTTTTAAAATTATTTCAACCATGTCTTAAAATGCTGGGTTCATGATTATACTGGCCAACTAAAGT
>NW_017731602.1:808063-813089 GCF_001890085.2 Hipposideros armiger | reverse complement strand
GATGTAAAGGTGCTAATATTGTACTAAGTATATTAATTATTTTCTGAATATCAACAAAATATGTAATATGCACATAAATATTTTGATCATTGTCTCTACTTGTGAAAACTGAAAGCACAAGCTCGCTGCTTCATTAAAAAATCTGTATAATTACTGTAATTTAAATGAATTGCTTATTAATAAAAAATCATTTCATAAGAGAATAAGAAATTATGACAAAAAATACTTTACTTTTAGTGACTGGAAGCATTAGGGATTTGAAATGTATGTTTATTGATCACAATCATTGGTATATTTCACATCTATAAGTTTTTAAGAGAAGTTTATGTCTAATTCCATTGTAGTTTTAGGCTTTGTTGATGTTGACAGTTCAAAAACAGTTCTATCAAAAAACTATTGGAAGAGAAAATCTATCAACTTGTTAAACATAATTGACTACACAGTCTGTTTAAAATGTCTATCCCTAGTTTCCTCTATATATTTAAAATCTATAATGGAAGCATGTCCCTACAGAAACCAGAGAAGGTCACAATCAGCATATTCTAGTTCTCCCTAAATCAGCTGTATGAAGTGATTATATGTTTGTTTTCCTTGACTTCGGTAGCCTCCTCTCTTTCACTATCGCTAATTTCCCTACCTGCCTATTCTGGGAAAAAAACTGCAACCTGACTCCCACTCCTGCTGGTGGCAGTGAATATGCTGTGTCTTAGACACTGATGAGCAGCAAAATCCCATAAGACCCCACTGATCTATACCATAATCTTAGTTATCTTGTGGTATGTGTTCCATCTGTATGGCTCATGGGTGGGTAGATGTGGGGGCTTGGCCTATCCTTGACTAGAGATCCCCTTTTCCTACCCAAACACAACAGGGAACCCTAAAGCTTTGGTTGCAATACTCTAACAGAACCAGCAGTCACAACCTTGCCCACCCGCACTCCTCAGATTGGCGTGATTGTTCTCAGACCCTTGGTGGGTCTTCCTGGATTTACACATTCAGACCTGGACCAGAGGTTATCTCCCTGCTCTTCTGTATGTTCTATGAATTTGAGATAATCTAATAGGGCTCTTCCAGTAAATAGACCATGACTAAGAGCTTTCTATTTCTGCTCCCTTCAATGAGCAGTGGTAGAGTTGGGATCTCTAAAATGAGACCTACAGGGGTACAAAATAAAAAGTCATAGATCAGGGAGTAACTAACCATTCTCATGATCGGGTTGATGGAATGTTTTATTTGGGGGGGAGGCCTTTGTAGATACCTGTGTGTCAGGGCTGACTAGGAGAGCCACACTTGGGGAGTGTTTAAGCACAAGGTATGTCCTTGGTAGTGTGGGCCCAGAATGTCACAGCAGCAAGTCCTGGGAGGCCCTTACTGCAGGAAAGAGCAACCAACAGCAGACAGAGGAGGGGGCCAGAATCAGGAGTGTGAGAAGTTCTCTGAGGCATTTACCATGCCTTCTACTAAGAGAAAAAACATCTGAAGTCTCTGAACTCAATAGTATCCTGAATAAGAGCATAGGCTCTGGAATCACTATGCCTTGGGGTTGAATCACCTCAGGCAAGTTTCTTAACCTCTCTGTGCCTCAGGGTTCTCATCTATAAAATGGCAATGCAATACTTTGATAGGAACACAGCCATGCTCATTTGTTTGTATAGCTTAATTGTATCTATAATATCAGAGTTTAATAGTTGTCACTGAGGGCCGACCAAGTGGCATGGTGGTTAAGAGCTGNTACTTTTCATAGTGTTTTCCCCTCACTGGTCAACCTATCAGCGCCTTTACATGGCAGAGAAGTTTGCCAGAAAGACTTTAGCAGCAACAAGAATATCAAGCTAAACTGAATATACCTTAAAGGCTGGTCAGTCTATGCCTAGAAATAAAATCAGACTTGAAGTAATCAAATGAAACCACCCAAGAAAAGCAGCAAATTGTTAGCAAGGTCCCATAGAGCATTTGAAGAAAGAGAGACAGAGTGAGAGATAGAGATAGAGATAGAGATAGCGAGAGCAAGAGCGAGAGAGAACGAGAGGAAGAAAGAAATTAAAGACTTTCTAATTCTGCAATGATTGGGGGTATAGAGCAAAATGTTAAGAATATCGACCTATGTGTGTATATAATCTTTTGTGCAAAATAAATATTATCACAATAACCCAAGTACGGTTAATCCTTCCCCTCCTTCATCTCTCATATATGCCACCTCCCCAGGACTAATTAGGGCATACTTAACCCAGCGTTTCAACAAGGAATTACCTGCATGTATTTCCTATCTCTTTTCCTCCTATTTCTACCAACCCCTATGCCATCCACTATAATATGTTTTCACAAAAGGATTTTAAAACCAATGTTGATACATCTTAAAGACCCTCTGCTATAAGATCTTCAAGGGGAGAGGATTTGTTTTTTTAAAAAAATAAATTTATTGGGGGTGACAAGAGTTAATAATATTATATAACATTCAAGTGTATAATCCCATAATACATTATCTGTATGTTGCATTGTGTGCTCACCACCCGTAGTCTTATCTCCCTCTGTTACCATATATTTAACTCCCTTTACACTCGTCATCCTCCCCCCACCTCCTTTCACTTCTGGTAACCACCATAGTGTTATCTGTGTCTATGAGTTTGTTTCTTTCACTTGTTGCTTTGTTTTCTATCACACATGAGTGAAATCATATGCTTCATGTCCTTTTCTGTTGGATTTATTTTGCTTAGCATGATACTCGCAAGATCCACTCATGGTGTCACAAATGGCAGCATTTTGTCCTTTCTTATGACTGAGTAGTATTCCATTGTATATATGTAGCACATCTTCTTTATGCGATCATCCATTGAGGGATACTTAGGTTGTTTCCATGCCTTGGTCACCGTGAATAATGCTGCAGTGAACATAGGGGTACATATATCTTTACAAGTAAATGTTTTCAAAAGTTTGTGATAGAAACACAGAAAAGGGATTGCTGGGCCATATGGTAATTTATTCTTAATTTTTAGAGGAACCTCCATATTGTTTTCCATAGTGGCTCTACCAATTTGCATTCCCACCAGCAGTATACGAGGGTTCCTTTTTCTCCACATTTGTTATTATTTGTCTTGTAGGTAATAGCCATTCTATAAAGTGTGAGGTGGTATCTCATTGTGGTTTTGATTGCATTTCCCAAATAGCTAGTGAAGTTGAGCATTTTTTATGTATCTGTCAGCCCTTTGTCTGTGTTCTTGGAAGAACTGTCTGTTAAGGTCTTCTGCCCATTTTTTCATTGGATCACTTGTTTTTTTGTTGAGTTATATGAGTTCTTTATATATTTTGGATATTAGCTCCTTATCGGAGGTGTTGTTTGCAAACATCTTCATCCATTCAGATGATTGCATCTTCATTTTGTTGATGGTTTCTTTTGCTGTGCAGAAGCTTTTTAGTTTGATAAAGTCCCATTCATTTATTTTTGCTTTTACTTCCTTTGCCATTAAGGTCAAATTCATAAAATCTTCTCTAAGATGAAGGTCTATAAGTTTAGTATCTATGTTTTCTTCTGCAATTTATTGTTTCAGGTCTTATATTTAGGTGTTTGAAGCACTTTGACTTAATTTTGTTGTATGGTGACAGCAGTCTAGTTTCGTTCTTTTGCATATGACTTTCCAATTTCCCTAGCACTATTTATTGAAGAGGCTTTCTTATCTCCATTGTATGTTCTTGGCTTCTTTGTTGAAAATTATTTGCCCATATGTATGTGGGTTTATTTCTGGGTTCTCAATTCTGTTCCATTAGCCTGTATGTCTTTTTTTTTCCCTGTCAATACCATGCTGTTTTGATTATTGTTGCTTTATAGTACAAATTGAAGTCAGAGAGTGTGATACCTCTAGCCTTGTTCTTTTTTTCTTAGGATTGCTTTGGCTATTCAGTATCTTTTGTGATTCCATACAAACTGATGGTTTTTTGTTCTACTTGTTTATAAAATGCCATTGGGATTTGACAAAGGTTGCATTAAATCTGTATATTTCTTGGGGACTATGGTCATTTTAACTATGTTGATTCTTCCAATCCATGAACACAGAATATCTTTCCATTTTTTTGCATGTTCTTCAATTTCTTTCAACAATGTCTTGTAGTTTTCAGTGTATAGGTCCTTCACTTTCTTTGTTTATTCCCAGATATTTTATTCTTTTTGTTGCAATTGCAAATTGAATTGTTTTCTTCATTTGTTTTTCTGATATTTCACTGTTAGTATATAGGAACACAATGATTTTTTTGTACATTGATTTTATATTTTATATCCTGCAATTTAACTGTATTTCTTTATTGTTTCTAATAATTTTTGGTGCAGTCTTTAGCATTTTTTTATATAAAGAATCATGAAAGGGATAGGATTTCTAACAACAAATAAGCAGCTATTCAATGAATATCTTCCCGAAGCCTCTTTTGTATTATAGTTAGAACTCCTGGGTAACAAACAGCCTGGCATACATGAGGAAAGAATATCAAGTTTGGGGTTGAATTGTTCCGGTTTTGTTTGAGTGGTGAAAAGAAAGCATGGGCATTACATTTCCATAGAAACCTCCTAGTAGGATCCCTGTGCCACATAGGTTTCCTTGTTGGAGGGTTGCTTCAGTAGGCCCTGGCCAGCCCTGGGACCTGGGGTATATAAGAGAGAAGAAGGGAAGAGTGGAGAGAAATGAAGGATTGTCTGAGAAATTAGACCTGGGTTTAATCTACATTTCTTCTTCATCCTCTGCCTGGGATTCTCCTGATCTCCTAGCACTAACGTCAGCTGAATCCAAAAACTGCTATTTTTGGCTGTCTCAGTTTCTCTATATATTCCCATATGATCAGAATTAGGTTATTGGTCATACAGGTTTTAACAACTTTAAGAGTAGAGATTTTTCTCCACCACACTGTTGAAAGCCATGTTACAAGGGGCAGAACTTCTAAAATTGTATTTTGGGATTTAAAATTTAACCCACAAGGTTACCTAATACTACTTTCATGGAATTTTAAAGATAAAGAACTGTCCCTACCCATTTTATATAGATGA
>NW_017731602.1:786447-805527 GCF_001890085.2 Hipposideros armiger | reverse complement strand
AAAAAAAAAATAGTTGTCACTGAGACCCACTGAGACCGAATGTCCCACAAAGCCTAAAATATTACTGTTTGAACTTTTACAGAGAATGTTCGCCGAACAGTTCTAGAATGGTGGTCCTTAACTGGGGTAACACTGCCTCCCTATAGGGAAATATGGGGAGCATTTTTGGTTAACACTGTCTAGTGAGTGCTTTTGGGACCAGGGAACAGAGATGTTAAACATCTTTAATATGCAACAATGCCAAACAATAAATAGTTGTCTTTCCAAAATGTCAGTAGCATCCCTGCTGAGAAACATGTCCTCTATAATCTCCAAAATAATGTTGAAGCATCCCTATTTAGTTTGTGATTTTAATTGAAATGGGTTTAGTGTTTCACTGCTTGCTGAAGAGTGGAGGCTTAGAAGCCAGATGCTGTATCTGAATCCCTTATAAACTGTGTGGCTGTGGGCAAGCCAGATCAGCTGTGCCTCAGTTTCCTTATCAATACAGTTGGAATCATAGCAGTGCCTGCTTCATAGAATTGCCATCAGGATGAAATGTCTAAGTACACAAACAACATAAAATAGTGTGTGGTTCGCAGCAAGCACTCAGTGATTACGATTATTTGGCATCCTGGTTAAAGTCATAAATAGCAGACATCCTGATTGTGGTGGATTAAACCAATATGGAGCGAATTGTCTCACATAACAAGAAATCCAGAGCTGGGTGACTGCTGGCATGAGATAAATAGTTTGACAACAGCAGGCTCATGTCTCTGTGGTTCTCTTGTCCTTTACCTCATGGTCCCAAGATGATTGTTGCAACTTCAGCATCATGTCCTTGTTTTGAGGCAGGAAAAAGGAGGAAGGGGCACACCAACTGCACCTGCCCCATTTTATCAGGGAAATAAAACCTTTCCCAGATTCCTACCAGCAGATTCTGGAGCCATACTGTCTAGGTTTGGATCCTGACTCTGCCTTTTACTAGCTGTTTGGTGCTGGGCAAGTTTCTTAACCTCTCTGTGCTTCAGTGTTCTCATATACAAAATAGGCAATGCTAACAGTATATATCTAATACAATATTTTAAAGAGTAGGTAAACTTTGAGTTCATGAAATGTGGCTAATTAAATTATTTTCCGACTCTACTTTTACAAGTGGCTTCTCCTGCCTTGATGTTCCTTCTCCTCCCCTGTGCCCTTCACATTGTTTTATCTGACAAATTGTCTTTCTTATAATATGTGGGTAAAATGAAGTTGCTAAATATTACAGTAGTTTCACTCGGTGTTCAGTTATACATGTCTGCGATCATGTTGTTTTCCCCTATTTTCTTTCTTCCATTTCATGCTAGTTCACTCCGTTAAGCCTAACATGGCCAAGGCTATTTTTGTTTTCCTATAATCCCTTCGTTTTATTTTTCAAATACAGTATATAATGATGGCATTCGATCATATTATTGGCATTTCTCCTGAAACACCAATAAAACACTTGGAAATAAAAATGTAACTTGAAATAAGCCTACTGATTTAGTGTTATTATTAAACATTTATGTAGTACTTTATATTTACAAAGTGCTACATAATTATTTATTAGTTAATTGTACTGTTAAACATTAACCATCTGGCCAAATTAATGATTTCAAATTATCCTACCAGTTGGTATCTGACGAGTGAAAAGTGAAGTCATACTGGATTTTATTCTCCTCAAACAAACCTTTCTGTCCTTCTATCCTCTACACAGCAGTACAGACTGGCTTCAAGGGGAGCTCAAATCAGAGGGGAAAAGGTATTTCTGTTCTCGTCTGTCTAGGTAAGTTCCACGTTTCTTCCCATATATTCAGCTATTGCCTCTCCACCTGTAATTCGTCTGTCTCCCAAACTGTAATTCAGTATCTTTAAACTTCATTTTTGTCCCAGGTTTTCTATATTCAACTTGATGGTCATTTTCATTCCCACTATATATATATGTATGTTTCATATATGTAGTCTCTAAGTATTCAAACTGACCATTACCACCACACTCAATAATGCATGGTCTGAACTTAAAGTACTTCACACTTCCACTCCCAGTCTCATCCCCAGTCAGTCACCAGTTAAAGGACAACTTGCTCTGCAGTAAGTCTCACATTCATCGCCCTGCTGTCAGTCCACAGTTCAGGTGTTGTGATAGTGTGATTTATAATAAGAAATATATATATTTGGTTCTCTTTTCATTTTCCAGCACAGAGCTCCTAAAACCCTTGGAATTTCATGTGATGAGTGTTACAAAGGTGTCTTTTGTGATGTTAATGAAGTGACTTTTGGAAGGCACCTAAATTTGGGGGTTGGCTACCAATGGAGCCAACCATGCAATTAGAAGGTTGGAACCTTCAGTCTCATCCCCAACTTTCAGGGAGGCTGAGAGGGGCTAGAGATAAGAGTACAGTCACCAATGGCCAATGATTTAGTCAATTATGCCTATGTAATACAGCCTCCATAAAAACCCAAAGGACGAGGTTAGAGAGTTGCAGGGTTGATGAGCACATGGAGATTTGGGGAGAGCGGTGTGCTGGGAAAGTCCATTCAAGCTCTGTGCCCTTTCCCCTCACACCTTGCCCTATGCATCTCTTCCATCTGGCTCTTCCTTAGTCATATCTGTTTATAATAAACTGGTAATCTATTAAGTAAAGTGTTTCTCTGAGTTCTGTGAGCTGCTCTAACAAATTAATTGAACCCAAGGAGGGAGCCGATGGAAACTTCAATCTGTAGCCTGGTCAATCAGAAGCACAGGTGACAACGTAGAGTTGTGATTGGCATCTGAAGTAGGCGGGGCAGGGGCAGCAGAGGGCAATTTTGTAGGAATGAGCCCTTAACTTGTGGAATCTGATACCATCTCTGAGTAGATAGTCTCAGAATTCAGTTGAATTGTAGGCTATCTAGCTGGTGTCAGAGGATTGCTTGGTGATGTGTATGTGTGGGGGGGTGGAAGGGGGGAGGGGTGGAGGAATAAACCCTGCAATATTGGAATTGTGTGCAGAATCATAGGTGATCATGATTTCATTGCCTGAACATCACAGTATTCTCCAGATACTCAGAGCTCAAGCCTCACGCCACTACTAACCACACCTGCATTGACTACCTTGCCTCTGTAGCCTTTGAAGTCTTGTTGTTGTAGCGTGGTAGTAGCTCTGTTTCAGCTGCCACTATCTCTCCTCAAGGAGAAAATGATTTTCCTTACTGTCTTCTGCTTTGTGCTTTCCCATGTTTACATGTCTGCTTTTGCCATTCTACTCACCTGATATGCCTTTCCATGTTCCCCAAGCTTGCTCATTCTTCAGACCCAGTCCTTAGTCTGCCTCATTCATGAAGTCCTTCCCTATTGCCTAACCCTGATGTGATTGTCCTTCCCGCTTTGAGTTCTGTAGCACCCAATGTCAGCACTATTTTGGTCAGTTAGCCACATATTGCTTTGTTACATCTCTTCTATTACTTTCTTGAGCTGTTATTTCATGATTACATTGTTTTTTTTATTTTTCACTTATCTTTTCATCCATACTTGCAGTTCCTTGAGGAAGACTTATAATTATCTATAGTTTTTATTCCAAATATTTTATTTCAAAGAGCATATTCAAATAACATGGCACTCTGTACACTATACTCTATACACTTAAAGCACTCACAAAATATCTGTTGATTGGTATGCCTTGGAAGCTTAGATGATACTGTGTTATTTTTTGGTGAATTGAAGAATAACCTTTAACCACTATTATTACAGTAGATAGTAGCTGGTATCTCAAATAGGTATTGTTAAATTGTTTGTATGAATGATACAAGTGAGGGCTCTTGGGACCTTAAAATTGGTCTCCTTATCCCGAGTTTCTAAAGTACTAGTTGATTCTTAAGGTCTTAAATTCAGTGATCATACCAAAAGACAACTTCCTGCAAGTTCATTTATGTATGAACCATCCCACATCCTTTTTAAGAATGAGATAGTGTCATAAGGAGAACAAGATGTTCAGTAACGTCATGTTATTTGGTACCAGACTAGAATTTTTGACCAACGTAAAAAAGTTCTAAAACAAGCAAGACTTGGTTAGCAAACTACTAGATTTAGGTCATATTCTACACTGGAGTAAGTTCTCCTTTTGTAGGCCATCAACTATTTAAACATTTAATTTCTGGTGATGTGACACCATGATTGATCCCAATCACCTTTTCCTTACTCTGACTTTTTGTACCACTTCCAGTTAAGTATGTAACTTCATTTCATTGGTCTCATTTGGATCTCTAGTTGTTGATTGACTTGCTTTTCTCATAGTTTAGAAGTATGTCAAAAGCATACAATAGGAATGTCATAAGAGGGTTCTGTCATTTTAGTTTGCATCAAGTTATTACAGTTAATTGTTAGAAATTATATATGCCAGCAAAGCCCTTTTAGTCATTAGTAAAACATAATCATTCACTTTTTCATTCTGATTAATGCAATTAACTGAAAACAACTAAATATGTAGTGTTGCCACACAGCTGTCCAGCCGTCTGTCCCCCCGCGCTTAACCCTAAACTGACACTTTTGAGGACACTGCTCATACACCTTGTGTCTCCCTGTTTGGAGCCAAAGGATGGCCGGTTAGTCAATGATGGGTAAGATTCCTCGTGGGAGGAACAACCCAAGACAGGCACGGTCGGGTGGAGGCCATTAGGAGAAATCTTGGGGCTGATGGAGGTGGGCATGAGCCCTCACTCGCCCCCCAAAAAGACTGGAGGTTTTCTACCTCTGTAGCTACATTCTTTCCCTCAACCTGCTTGGGAAGTGACCTGATGATCTGTCCTCAGCATAGTAATCTTATCTTTCTGGGGTTGTATGCATATAGGGTGTGTGAAGGCAGAGCACCTGTCTTATAGCTGCAGGCAGACTCCACTCAGTAATAGCAGCTTGCAGGCATGGGTAATCTGGCTTGAGCAAGTTGTCAGGAATGAGACTCACAGACTGTGGAGAGAACAATGCTACTTCAGGGTAGGCGGAGAAATAAAAGCAGTGTGTCGGCCAGATTCAGGGCTCTTAGTCCACGAGCCTGGAGACCCTTGGCACCATGCTCATTTAAGTCTTGACTACTGTTTCTTTTATTTCTTAACCCTTCGCCGCCCCCTCTCGTTCTCCCACTGCTCATGTCGTGGGGGACACGACAATGTAGGGTCTTAATTTTTAAAGGATGAGAACATATAACACTAGGCAAACTCAAATCTCTGATGACCTAGGAGTCCACAAGACTATATAACAGTTCTCTACACTATACCTAAAACTATACTAGTTCTTAGGATATGATGTTGGCATAGAAGAGATATAAGACTGGCCCAAATTAGCAAAAGCTGGGAAACTGCCTCAATGAATGGTATTGGTAGGAAATTAATTAATTATTGTGGACCCCTACTTAAGACTGTTATAAGACTGAAATTACAGGGAATTATAAGTTACCTGTTATATTGGGCTTTTAGTGAATGTATAATTGCTTATGTTTTGAAATATCTCCCGTGGTTTGTGGTTTATTTGATATCTATCCCAATTAGCCACATTTTAGAAGAGTTTTACTGTATATAATTAATTTGCATATTCATCCAGCAAACATTTATTGAGAGCCTGCTAATTCCAAAACACTGTGCTAGGTAATGTAGAAGTGGGAGGAGCTAGAGAAGGTCTTGTCCTCAGACCAACAGAGTTCATCATATGGGCTAAACTGAATAATTATTCTTAATCCATATTCAAAATCCCATAAAGATTTTCTTTAGGTATGAAATGTCAGTGGTAATATAAGACACAGGTACCATTTCCTTAGGCTTTATTTTAGCAACTATTTGTGGGAAAGTCAGAACCTAGGCATTTCTACCTTGATATATGATGTAATCTGAGGTAGCTTTAGGGAATAATTCATGTTCTTCCTCACTCATTGGAAAAGTTGCAACATTAATCTCAGAAAGCATCCTGTTTGGTTTTTCTTTTTTTGAGTAGTAAAGTCATTATTAAATTCTATGGTAAAATTGGAAACTATAGAATTTGATGTTCTTCTTTAAAGACACTTCTGTAGGAAGGTGATGCTGAATAGCACTTAGTCCCACAGGACAAACTTTAGGGAGGGGACAGATATAAGGCTATCCTACATTTGAGAATAACTTCATGGGTGTTGTGATTTCATGAATAGTTATGGGAAACCTATCATAAACCAGAACATCAACTTTGAATGTAATTATCTCAAATATAAATGGCACTATTTTTTAGTAGCTCTGTCTTTTTAATCCACATAAACCACAGGATTAGAAAGTTAATCTTTCTTTGGAGAGAGGTATTTACAATACTAAATAGATGAGACCTACCCTCTTTCTCGTATGTTCTCCAGATGATGCAAATCCACAACCACTTTTGTCTAGTGTTTTAAAAACTAAGTTTTAAGACATGTATATAGTTCCAGCCCATTTCCTTTAGCATACATTTAGTGGAGATGGAGAAAGAAATGTTATTCTTGTCATATAACCTAGACAATTTATTGGTTAGCTTTATCTTCTCTAAAATAGGATAGTTTAAATTTTCCTTGTAGACTGTAATTCTTAACACTTTGAAAGTTTTCTTTTCTCTGAACTTTGTATTGGATTTCTAAAGTAGTCAAGTATTAGGGGTCCTACATGGGAGTTACAAGTTTTTATTCTGTTTTCAGTAGGGGCATTTGGGAATGAATGAATAGCAAAATTCTCACTTTGATAAAGGAGCAAAGAGAGCTTTACAAATTTATTTCCAACTTAATTTAGTTATTTCCTCAAGTCAATTAAGGCATGCGAGTTTGGGGAGAATTCAGTAGGAAAAAGGAAGGCATTAAGGAAATTTACCCACAAGAAAAGGTCAAAATAGTTGAGAACATCATTGATTTCTATTGGTTATTTTCATATTTAAAGATAGAGATTTTAGTTTTTAAATTGTATTGTAGAGTTTTCTATTAAATGTAAAGGACCTTGAACTCTGATAGAATACTAAAAATAGAAGCCCCATCTTTGCCTTAGGAAGTTACACAACATAGGCTTTTCTTAAAATAAGCAAACTAAGTTATTCCAAGTCCCCACAAATTATTTTCACTGAATTTAACATTTTAATATCCAGAAAATAAGATTTATTTGTTTATTTTAGAAAATATATCACCATTAATATAGTATACCCCTTAGAACTCTGGACTGAAATATAATATAGATATGTTATATATAATATATAGAAATAAATAGATATAAATATAGAGAAATAAATATAGTATGTTTATGAAAATCCATACTGAAGACTATTAAATATCAATACTTGCCATAATGAATTAGCAGTTTGGTTGCTTGCTTCAGCCAAGAATTTGTTATATGATGATGATAACTAGCTATACATGCAGTTTATACTGTTATTTCTTCAGAAATTCAAATAAATGTTCTTTTGTAAGGCAGTGGATTTCTTTTGCTACTACTAATGCAGTAAAAGGAATGTTTCTAAGCTCAGGAACAAGCAGAAAAACTCTTAATTTGAATTTATAGCCTTCAGAGACAATCTGCACCGCAACTTAACTGTCCCAACCAATTTATTTTAATTAATATGATTTGTTCTATAGATTTAAGTAGGAGAGTTATATGCCAACCAATGGGACAACTAAGAATGTTAACAGTAACATTTTAAATAGTTATGGCTTAAGAAGAACATAAACGGAAGCATAGCCATCAGTAGTAATGGAAGCTGAACTTTCCGGTTACTTGTAAATCATCCATATCTCCATAGAGATTTCATTTCCACCAGTGGATTTTTAAAATTTAGAAGAGTTTGGATAGAACTCTTTTTAGCCAACATTTAGTGCTGATCTAGAAGAAATGCCTTTTGCTAAGAGAAGTGTCAGGACTACCATATATTGCCAGAACCACATGGCTGATTTTTCTCCGAGTAATGTATAATTTAATGAATCAAAAAAAAAAAAGAGTAGCTTTTTTATAGTTACATTTGGTATATCTGGAAATGTTCATGGAGTGTACTCTCTAGACACTTGAAGTCTATCCCATTAATTAAGCTTTTATGTTAAAAGGTGCTTAAGCTGTTAAGCAATACTATTCTTGCTCTAAAAATGAAAAAAAAAAGTCCTCTTTTCATCAAGAAGGAAAAGATTACATATTTATAACTCTAAAATTTCTTAAAACTGAGTGTATTTTTACTAGCTTGTATAAAGCTGACGCCAACTTAGGCATCACAGGTTGGCACAAGGCTAACCATTGAACAAACCACTTCTGGGGAAAACAGTCTGAATGAAAGCACCATTTTGAAACGCTTGGTCCATTGGCTAAAGAGCCTGTTTCCAATCTCTGTTCCTAATAGCGACATTGTGTTTAGAAAAGGATCTGAAATATAAATCTAGCTCATTTTGAAATCGACTAAGAATTTAGAAAGATTAAAACCATTCTAGAATCCAGAAGAAAATGAGAGCTGTATATAGTTACTGGTTCCATTACCCATCATTGAGTCAGCCTATCTGTTCATATTTCTATAGGTTCCAAAGGTCTCTCCTTTCATTCATTCAGTAATCACAGTTTTTACTGAATGCCTAATATGGGCTGGCACTGTGGGGGTTTGGAGCATATAATAATGATGATAATAATAATAATAATAATAATAATAATAATAAAATTGCTAATATTTATGTAGCAATTTCAATGTGCCAAGCTCTGTTCTAAGTACTTTGCATACATTAGTTCATTTAGGCCTCATAGCAACTTTATGAGATGGGTTAACTATCATTATTGCTACAGACCAGGAGTTACCCAGGGTCATACACCTGGTCAGTGATGGAGCCAGGATTCTACCCCAAGTAGTGGGCTCCCGAGTTAAATGCTCTTACCCACTACAGTGCATCTACTGCAACCTATGTTTCTCTCTGTCTCTATGTCTCCTTTCAAAATAAGTGAAATGTGAGCTGCTCTCATCAAGCTCACAGTTTAATAATATTAATACTTTGTATCCACTCTGTGTATGTCAGAAAATTAATTGGTGGGAGAAAATAAGCCTCTTTGCACCCCATGTGCCAGGCCAGAATTATATCTAATTTGAGCATGTTTCAGGCCCACTAGAATTGATATACCATCACGTTCACAGTGGTGCCAGATTAGGAGCCTCTCAGAATAACTGACATTGCCTCAGCTCCTGGGGGATGATAGAACTGCTTTCTCACTTCCTTTCTTACTTGGACCGCACCCCTCGTAAGAAGTACTGCTTTCTCTAACTTCACGCTGGCCTCAAGGAGATTGAAAGGCAGGATAAATAAGATCTTTATCTTCATAGAACTGATATTCAAATGGACATCAAAGCTATTTAAAGAAAAGGTTTCAACGTATGGCCCTTCAGTAAGCTCTGGTGGCCTCTCTGATAGCTGCACAAAATAGGGAGCACATCACAGGTCCAAATCTGGTCATTCCTTCCAAGGTTCTTGGCTTGATCTCTTCTTGCTGCTTCAGCTTAGGATATTTATCAAGAAATCACCACCGCAATGTGAGGCTCCCATAGATGAATTTTAAGTGTTAATAATTTATCATTTTAACTTTTGAGAGTAGCTCTCTATACATTAAAATAAATAAATAAATAAAAAATAAATAAGTAAAGCACTTCAACCAATGTGAGTCCAAGCTTTGGTAAAATGCATAAAAGTAACACCAAGTCCAAGATAAATTGAAACTCTAAGCACATTTTGCTTGCATTCCTTCCTTGTTTCTAATTTAATAAATGTTTCCCAGAATGGAGTTTGCAAATCAAAGTAAATATATATATATAAAATGCTTACTTATTCCCTTTTGGGTTCTGTGTCAATTGTGTACATTTCATAAATATAAATAAACATAAGACGTATTTGCTAAGGAATTACATTTGTTGATGTGGCAGCCTCATGGCTTAAAGTATAAAAAATTTATACCTTGTCAATTATGAATTGCATTTCCCCCATTTGTGTAGAATATGGAACTTGTTTGAGTACTAGCTAAAAATGTATGTGATGCTATTTCAGATGTGAGAATTGTTAAAAAAAATAAAAACTCAACCTCATCTTGCCTTAAGAGGTCAAACAACATCTAAAAACTGTCATCTTTTTAAATAAACAGAAAAAAAAATCTCTGTCCTTTGCTCATTTATTCAGCTTTCTTCTTATAGCCAAATTACTAACCCTATCAGACCATTTCCTTTGATATATCTTTTAATCTGATGACTGACTGTCATCATAGGAATGCAGCAATGAATACCCTTTAATACTTTTTTTTTTTAATTTAAACATCTTCCTTGCTAAGCAAAATGTATACACTGACTAACTCCCACAGTTAACTCCTTGATGCCCTCTTCCTATGTCAATACCATTTGGTGGATGAATGCATTATTTGAATGGTATTTATCTTGAAAGATAGTAGAAAAAAAGGCCTTGCCCAAAAAAGCTGTGCCATGTTTCCATTGCTTACGAGGCATCTTCCAGCAGCCCTCACTGCAGAGTTGCACGCACTAGATGATGCCCAACTCAGATCATTGGTATTTTCCCTGAGTAAAATCCTAGATATGCTATCCATTTCATTAGGAACTGGCCCTTTGTTCTATCTCCCCAATTATCTCAACCATTATCTCTCATACCCTGAAATCATTTCATTCTCCAGAGAATAGGTTATTTTTCCAAACATCCTTGTCTCATTATCTGCTCCCAGATAACTAACTGTCTGTGACCATTTTCCCTCTTCGACTGCTCATAGTCATTTTAACATCTGTCACCACAGCTTAAGGTGTGATTATGTCTAATAATGCTTTATTTTTACCCTGGGTACACCACAGCTATTGCCATATACAGAAAATTCTGACTGACATTTGCAGAGCTTTTTGGAGCCATAAGAAGTCATGTACTGTATTACGTCTTTCTATGACTGTCTGGTGAATAACCCAACACAACTGCCTAGAACCTTGAGAGAAGGCGTCCCTACTTTGGATAGTCTTTTTGCTCACCTTCACAGCCTACAGTACTGCCCTTTATTCCTCTCTTCTGAGTTTATCTTCCTAAAGTTTAACTTCGAATGTCAGTGGACAAACATTATAGTTAATTTCCAAAAGGAGTCTTTATTGACCAAGTTAAATGACTTCCTTCTAATATTTAACTATACAAATTTAAGGTTGAATGATTGTCCTATTTTTTAGGGAAATAGCTAGGAAGCATTAAAAAACTAAATAAACAACTGACACTGATATATTTAGTAAACAAAATCATTCCAGTGTTTTCTATCTTGCCTAGTTATCCTACTTATCATATGCTATGAATTTGACCAAAATGTAAAAAGCATAATTCAATTATAGGCAGTTAACATTCAAAGGTTATAGTCATTGATGTCCAAATTTTTGTGATGAGTTCCTGCTACTGTATTATAATTCTGATTTCCATATCAAACTTACTAAATTTTCTTTACTGTTAAGGCATTATTGGTCCAGCAATATTCAGTAGAGCCAATAATGTCTATTGATGTTTAGTATGTCTACTTTATTGTAAATTCAGTTATAAAAAATAAGATCTTTGCTAGCCTTTCATTTATAGGCATTAGAGTATACTCAAGAGGATCTTACTTAACAATTCAGAATTATCATTAACAAATGTAAAAAGCCTATCATGAGCCACTTCTTTAACATCAGCTAGAAGATGAGCTCTGCCCAAAGAACACCTGGGGAATATAATATGTTAATGACCCAAAGGAATAAAGACTTGACCATAAAAAAGCACTGAGTTTGAAACATTGCTTTTTGTTAACCTAACTCTGCATAAACATCATGAACAGATTCATTACTGCTGAGATATGCTGTATTTTTAATTTCATTTTCACAAAACTTCCACACATCTCCATAGAATCCAGATTAGTTCTCTCAGTAAATAGCTATGACATTACCATTATTAGTGTTCATAGGAAATCCCTATTTAAAAGCACAACAGGGAAATTACTACACAGTCCCCCCAACCCCAGCAAATACACAGAAACACAAATACATACCCATAGGTAATAAAACATTGGAAAATGATAAGAATAATTGAGGAAATGCTTTATCTTTGGCTGTGGTTCAGCTATTCCACCAACTTTAACTAATGTTATATCATTTCATTATTTTTAAAATGTAGGAAAGTATTAGCAATCAAATACTATGAGGAAAAAAGCCAAACTAATTATGAAATGAAACTAAACTATCAAGCAATGAAATACTGTGTGTGTCATTAACCTTAAATTCTGTATTACATGGAAGCAGAAAATACTCCAAGTAAAAGGCTCAGATTAGAGACTGAAATATTTCACTTTAACCTGCTCCTAGATTCTGTGGGTTTCTTTTCTGGGGGTTTCCATTTTTAATAATTGGGATTTCATTCCTATTCATTTGTTACTAACCTAGCATTCTGTGGTGGCTGAAAATTGAATTGATGAAGTATAACCAGCCTCTTTATAGAGAGGAGTCATTTCTAAACTCCCCAAAACTCCTCTTAGCTTTGAAATTTTTGTATTGTGTTGTGGAATCTATTAATATTAGAAAGGGAAAATGAAGAAAGATAGTAATGCAAGACTCTGGATACCTGTACTTCAAACCATAAGCCATGATACTGTCTGTGGTCAAACAGGTGGCTATTAATTAACTAGTCTAGACTCCTTTCAAAAACTACTGTTATTTAATGAATGTGTCTTAGAAGCTATGCAAACTTCAGAAAAAACAGATAACTGAACAAATTATTGGTATATAGAAATTAGAAATAAATATTTTTGGAGTGCCTGCTATGAGTCAGGCAATATATTAGGCACAAGGAATAACACATTGAATATGATAATTATTGCCCCTTCTCTTATGGAACTTACATCTGTGGCAAAGGCAAAATTTGGACAAGTAATCAAATTGACTGGATTAATGAATGGCAGTATGGCAGAAGTCAATATTCAATTATACTTCAATAATTATTAATGCTTTCTATATATGAATCCTGCATTTGGTTAGGGTTATTCCTAGAAATTTTATGATGTGTATGTTGCTATTTGTCACAGAATTTTTTCTACTATCTCTTCTGTTTCTTATTTGGATATCGATATTTTCCTTGTATTTCATAGCCTTATTGATGTCTGTTAAAGAGGATTTTATGTGGCATTTTGGGATTTTCTAAGAAATAATCTCTAAAATTAGTAAACATTTTCGATTTTCCTCTCCAGCAATTAGTTCATTATTTCTGATTTGTATTTTATTGCTCTAAACAGAAATTCTAGAATAATGTTGAATAAGATGATTAGGAATTGCATCCCCCTTGATTTTAATAAGATTTCTGATTTTATAATTAATATTATATGATGTGGTCTGTCTCCTTAGATATACTTGTTATGAGAAGAAAGTATCCTTCCTTCATTTTTTTCCCTTAAGATTTTGTTTGTTAGGAATGGGTTTGGGTTTGACTTCTTTTTTTACTTCAAGTTATTAATTATAATTTATTTCTTGGTTGGTTACAGTATGACTTTATGTAATTTTCTTTCAAGAGTGACATTTGGTGCTATAACCTTTAAAATTTTAATAACTGAGAATTCTGTGGCCATCCCCCATAAAAAACATCTAAAAGGTATCAAATCCTTAGTTTATAAGTTTTCTCCTTAAAATGCCATAGATGGGTGGGAATGCAAAATTGTACAACCACTTTGGGAAGTGTTTTGGCAGTTTATTAAAAAGTTAAACATATGTCTATCATATAACGCAGCCATCCCACTCCTAAGTGTCTACCTGAGAGAAATGGAAATTTCCATTCACACAAAACCCTATAAATAAAAGTTTATGGCAGCCTTATTCACAATAGCCCTAAACTGTAAACAACCCAGATGTCTTTTAACCATACTGTGGAATACCACTTATCCATAAGAAGGAACAAACTATTGGTTCACAAAACAACTAAGGTGACATTTCTTGTAATACTGGTTTGGTGGTGATAAACTCCTTTAGCTTTTTTTTTTTGTCTGGGAAGCTCTTTATCTGTCCTTCGATTCTAAATGATAGCCTTCCTGGGTAGTGTAATCTTGGTTGTAGGTCCTTGCTTTTCATCGCTTTGAATGTTTCCTGCCATTCCCTTCAGCCTGCAAAGTTTTTGTTGAGAAATCAGCTGCCAGTCTTATGGGAGCGCCGTTGTAGGTATCTAACTGCTTTTCCCTTGTTGCTTTTAAGATTCTTTTTTGTCCTTAACTTTTGGCATTTTAATTATGATGTGTGTTGGTGTGGGCCTCTTTGGGTAGATTTTGTTTGGGACTCTCTGTGCTTCCTGGGCTTCAATATCCATTTCCTTTACCAAGTTAGTTTTCCATCATTATTTCTTCAAATAGGTTTGCAACTCCCTGCTCTCTCCTCCTTCTGGTACCCCAATGATATGAATGTTGGTACGCTTGATGCTGTCCCAAAGGCCCCTTAAATTGTCCTCATTTTTTTAAATTCTTTTCTCTTTTTGCTGTTTTGATTGGATGTTTTATGTTACCTTATCTTCTAAATCACTGACTCAATTCTCTGTTTCATTTATTCTGCTGTTGGTTCCCTCTAATGTATTCTTCATTTCAGTTATTGTATTCTTTACTTCTGACTCAGTTTTTTTCATGTTTTTTTATTTCCATGTTTATACTTCCTATCTCTTTGTTGAAGTTCTCCTTGAGATCACTGAGCATCCTTATCACCAGTGTTTGGAATTCTGTGTCTGGTAGATTTCTTGCCTTCATTTGTTTAGTTATTTTCCTGTAGTTTTATTCTGTTTTTGTATTTGGGGCATGTTTGTCTCCCCATTTTAGTTGCCTCCCTGTGTTTTTTTCTATGTATTAGGTAGAGCTGTTATGTCTCCACATTTTAGTAGAGTGGCCTTATATAGTAGGTGTCCTGTGGTGCCCAGTGACACCACCTCCCTGGTCACCAAAACCTGGTGTCCCGGGTATGTCCCTTGTGTGAGTTGTGTGTGGTCTTCTGTTGTAGTTGAGCCTTGGTTGCTAGTTGCACTGTCATTGGAAAGGATTGACCCTCAGGCTGATTGGTTGTCAGGACTGGCTGAAACTACAGTGGAGAAACTGTGCTGCAGGAGCTGACCTTACAGGGCAAGATTCACTTTAGTAGGGTTCTGGTGCCTGTCCAGTCTGCCCTTTGGTGTGTCTTTCTTAGAGGTGGCAGGGTGACACTCTGACTCAGTCTGAAGCTGGCTACTGGGCATGCCAGCCCTGGGGCCTCCTGAGGGGATCTGCTTCAGGCCAGTTTCAGCCGTAGCCTATGCCCTGTCCAGAGCCACCTGGCATGAGTCACAAAGCAATCCACACATGACCACTGCCTGCATTGTGATTGGAGATGCCTTAAGAAGCCAAGTTGTGAACCAAGGCTAGCTGTTGCCAATGGTGGGCTTCAAGCTGCTCAACAGACATACAGGACATGCTAAAGCCAGACACTGCTTGTTTGGGTTTTGTGAACCTTTGAGAGATTTTATGAAAGTCTGCAGCATGAGCCAAGTCAAGCCATTTGTATGGAAAAGCCACTAGAAGCGGCTTGGGTGTGCCTGAAATTTGGGTGAGGTAAGGTCTCAGGGAATCACCAAGACCAGGCAAAGGAATGGTGTTAGCCAGGTTGATGGAGATTCAGATATGGCGGCCTCCTGTGTCTGCATGCCAGGAGTGGGGAGGGCTTAATAAAGAAACAATGGCTTCTGCCAGTTCTTCCTTCCAGGAGAAAGCTGCCCCCCAGCCTTTGCCCTGAAGTCAGACAACTCAGTTCCTCCTTGTATGTCCCTGGTGCCTTTCAAGCTACTGCCCCAGTGCTGGAGCCCAGAGTGAGTGAGTCCATCATGAGTAAGTCCATAGATGGGCCCTTTAAAAGGAGCACGTGGGACTGCAGCCACCCTTATTTCATAACCACAGTTTCCACTGGCTATCACAACCAGAAGTTATGGGGACTTCACTCCTCAACACTGAAACCCTGGGCTGGGGAGCCTTGTGTGGGGCTGGGACCCTTCATTCCTCCAGGACATGGGTAGGGGATATCTGCAGCCAAGATATTTCTCCTGATTTTTAATGGTCACATGCAGGTGTGGCACCAGCCCATCCCATGTCTCTGCCACTCCTTTCAGTCTCAAAGTGGCTTCTTCTGTACATTTCCTTATTTGTAAAACTTCAGTTCAGCTAGACTTCAGGTGATAGTCAATGGTGGCTGTTCTGTAGTTTAGTTGTAATTCTGATATGGTCATGAGAAGAGGCAAGCACAGCATTTACCTGTTTCACCATCTTGACCCCTGTTTTGTTTCCTTCACTTGGATGAATTTTAAATGAATTTTCCTAAGTAAAAAAGGACAGAATCAAGTTGCTATATTTTGTGTGATTTCATTTTACATGACACTTATAAAAAAGATCAGTGGCTGCCAGTGGTTAGGAGTGGGAGGAGAGATTATTGATAACAGGGTAAGTCTTATTTTGGGGGATGATGAAATTATTCTATAGGGAACTATAATGGTGGACACATGACTCTATGCATTTTTAAGAAGATATAGAACTGTATACCACAGAGAGTAAATTTTATCATATGAAAACAACAACACAATCGACTAATATGTGGGGGCGGGGAAATGGAATGCAGACTGTGACAAGGGAATCTACCTATATTACAAATAAATCACATAACTACACTGAACGGTGTGGGAGTGAAAGGAGCTGAGCTAAGTAACTCTGGAAGCCATGTTTTGACTGAATACTTTAAGGCTAAAGACAAAAACAGCTGTTCACTGGCACTATTCTCTAGTTGGTAATTTGTTCTTCACAGAGATATGGATTAAGAAATCTAAAACTACTTGTTAAGATTTTTAATTTTTTTAGATTTTTAAAGGTATTTTAGGTGCTTTTAAAGATATTTTCATTTATGTTTATATACTAGGATTGAATTAACAAATAAATAAATTTAGAAAATGGGAGTCTGATTTCTTACTGTTAGAGAAAGAAGTTACAAATAAGGGAGGAAGTCTAGAATGAACTCTGTGATGTTGGTTTAAAATTGGAGATGTTAGTATGAACTTTAAAATATAAATATAATTATACACACGCACATGTGAATGATAGAGAAATAAATTTTGATGTGAGTATATGCATTAGCTAGTATTTATATATGTATTTTCTAGCTCTGTCTACTGAAAGGAGCTAGAAAGTACCCCAGTAGCATGAACATAGCTAGCACCTAAATCTTGGCTTCTAAATTCCATTCTCAAATAAAAGAAACAGGACTCGGGCCGGCCGAGTGGCGCGATGGTTAAGAACTCGCTTGGGATGCCAGAGGGCCCCGGTTCGGATCCCACATATGAGGGCCAGTGACACTGCCTTCCACAGCTAAGATGCTGAACAACAGCTCAACCTGGAGCTGGGCTGCCGTGAGTTGCTGGCGATGACATAGGCTGCAGTCCCTGTGGCAGTGGGTTGCCATGGGCTACTGTGTGTAGCCAGCAGCCAGTGTGAGCGGCCAGCAGCCGCAGTGAGCGGCCGTCCAGAAGCCGGCGACTGATCTGCCTCGCCAGGGAAGAGCGCAATGATGGTGCCAACTTGGGCCAGTGAAGCAACGTCCTCCACAACTAGACTGAAGAACAAAACAACAGCAACGTGTCTGTTCCTTTCCCCCAATTCCCCAGCACTGTTCCCATCCCCCCAATTCCCCAATAAAAATCTTAAAAAAAAATAAAAGAAAATAAAAGAAACAGGACTCCCTGCATAAATAGCTGATTCTAGGGCTATAGCAGGGAAAACACAATGTGAGTGTGGAGCATCAGAAAGTAAAAAAAGGTTAAAAAAAGAAAGAAAAAAAAAAAAGATGGGGGCATATCAAAAAAGCACAGGAGCCAGCCTGGAAATGTGGCCATTTGCCAAATTTGGAAGAGCGTGAGTAACAAAATAAATAATAACAGCATTGGATTGTAATCAAATAATACAATAAACATCTATGAATCCATACATAAATAACTGAATAAATTGGGGAAGAAGTGACAATTCTTCCTTAAATAACAATTCCAATTAATAAATATGAAAGAATGAGGGAAATAGAAATCATTCGAACACCACAGTAATAATTGCCACACAATGGATGCTAAAATTAGTGGGTGAAAGTTAATGGAAATATAGGATATTTGCTAAGATCAAAGTACTCCCCCCAAGTATTTAGTAATTATAAAGGAAAAATAGTAACAACAATAAAGAATCCTAACAAACTCCAGCTTAACCAAGTGACCAAGTGTAATATCATCAGTAATAAGACATACTGACATTATTTAATCACTGATCTGATATACTGAGAAAGGCGCATTGCCTCTATGGCTTCCTTCCTGATAATGTACAGCCTTAGCATAATCATGAGGAATGATCAGACAAACCCAAATTGAGGCACAGTCTACAAAATAATTGTCCAGTGCCCTTCAAAAGTGTCAATATCATGAAAGACAAAGAACTGCCACAGATTGGAGGAGATTGAGGAGACATGACAACTAAATACTATCTAGGATTCTGAAATAAATCTGGTAAAATCTGAAAAAGTTCTGAACTTTAGTTAATACTAATGTCCCAAGGTTAATTTCTTAGCTTTGATAAGTGTTCTTTGGTATATAAGATGGTAAACACAAAGGGGTATTCGGATGAAGGGTTTATGAGAAACCTGTACTATTTTTGCTGCTTCTGTAAGTCTAAATAATAATAATAAAAAAATGGTGCTAAAAAGAAAGTAGGTGTAGCATCATCTAATGGCATTTAATGCTTCAGAGAAGTTTAAGGCCAACCTAATTTTTGTCCCTTTTAGGTAACCTGCTTTATCTTTTTTCCTGCCTGGATGCTTTAAATCTAGTTTTCTCTTTTTGTGAAATTAACTAGGTTTTATATACTATTGTCAATTTGATTATCTTTAGGGTCAATTTAAATATATATTTTTTCCAAGTCTTAGCACTTTTATTTTCACTCTGGCTTCTTTTTTTTTTAAAGATTGTATTGGGGAATTGGGGGAGGGGAACAGTGCTGGGGAATCAGAGGAAGGGGAACAGACAAGTTGCTGTCTTTTTGTTCTTCAGTCTAGTTGTGGAGGAC
>NW_017731602.1:750893-785282 GCF_001890085.2 Hipposideros armiger | reverse complement strand
TTCAGCATCTTAGCTGTAGAGGGCAGTGTCACTGGCCCTCATATGTGGGATCCGAACCGGGGCCCTCTGGCGTCCCAAGCCAGCTCTTAACCAACGCGACACTCGGCCGGCCTGTAGAGAATATTTTAAATCACAAGCTACCTATCCAAAATGTCTACAGTTTTGAATTACGAATTTTCGCAGTATCTCTCAACAAGATATTTCTCTGATGAGGAAGAATATTTGTATTGTGAGCATTATATCTAGAACTCCTATACTCCAGAATCAGAAAAAAGAATGAAGCAACAGTTTATATTTCACAGGAAAATTAAATCAAGAGATTTGATATTTCTCCACAGAGAGAATCGTGAAGTTAGACTGTGGCCTAGAAACCAGTAACGCTGATTGCAAAATGAATATTTAAAAGCCCCTCTGATTTAATGTGCTTTTCTTTCCATTCCCTTTATTCTTTACAAAGGCAAAGAGTCCTCTGTAAATATTGCTTTAAGGATTATCAGGCTTCATTTTTCAAATTCATCCAAAGGCCATAATTTAAACCTTAATATTGGCTTTACAAATGTAAACAGTGATTTGAACTCCTTTCCTTTAGCTAATAGGAATGCCAATGAAATTAGAGTCAATTAAATAATTGCTTTATTAACCTAATGTATTACTGCTATAAAACCTGCAGTGGCACATCCAGCCAGCAGGATAGCTAGGAGAGAACAAAACTACACCAATGTAAAGAGAAACCAATATATTGTAAAATTTTGATCCAATGAGAAGAGTAAAACATTTATTGAAATTTTGATGCATCAATTTCATACTTGATAGTTGCACCATGGCTAAAGATGGAAAAGTCCTAGGAGATTTTGAAGGTTTTTCATTTGATTTAGATAATTCTTAGTGTGGGACAAATTATGTCTCTAGGTTGAGTTTAATTTGACTTCTGTCATCCTTCTGCCTTCTGGACACCAGCTATAGGGAACTGCTTTGTCTCTGCAGCCTGAAGTTTAATTGTATCTCTTTAATGGCTCTTTATTAGTGACTCAGCACGGCTGATAGAATGATGTTTAAACTCCTTATCAATATATATACAAACCCCTTTATGATTTGATTCCTACTCACATATCCAGCCTCACCTTCCACCATGCTTCTCCCATCCTACCCTTCAGTAAGACCTCTCACTCAATCTGCAGACTGCAGACTCACATTCACTCCTCTTTGTATATACCAGAGAATAGCTAATTATTCCCTGTGAATTATTGATCTTTCAGAATATAAGTTAAAATAGCCCATCCTCGGCCAACTTTTCTGTGTCCACCTCTGTCTCCAGTTTCCTCCTCTGCTTCCCCCAGGGAAATTATCCCACTTTTTCCATTATGATAATACAGGGGTATGCGATTCTGCTTCCAATGTTACATACCTTGAGAGATTATTTACAATTATTTTTTAAACTTCTGAGTCCCCTACCATGCTGCCCTTTGCCTTTTTGAGGGCAGGTATGAAGTTATCATCTCAATAATTTCAGAACCTAATGATGTACCTGGTAATACTGCTCAGCAAATATTTGAGTGAATGAATGAATGAATAATAGGCAGGTAGCACAGTGTCATCTCTAGGAAGGGGCTGAACAGGTTCTCAATAGTTACAGCCTTACTTGCAGCTCCCCTCCCTCCTGCAGTACCTGTGCTCAGTGGACCTGAGCACAGAAGAGCAAAGGGGAGAATTTTGTTTTGTTTTGTTTGTTTCTGGCCCAGGTTCAGACTATACCAAAAGTACAGCCAGAGCTGGCTCTTTTGGACAGCTGTTATGGATATTAAGGATAGAAGGAAGGGAGGAAGCAGGGAGCAAGGAAGGATTACTTTGCATGGGGTTCTATGTTATCCCTTCCATATATATTATCTAATTTAAACCCCAAACAACTATAGCAGGTCCATGAATAACATCCTTTCATTTTAACGTTGATGAGATGCTGTAGGAAATTCACTTTTCTTTATATCAATTAGTACATGGTAAAATTGGATTCATTATACCTCCTTTTGCTTAAAGTCACAGAACCTTTCAATGACATTAACTAAGGACTTACTGTATTCAGAGTAAATATAATTATCTCCATTGTTATAGTTAAGGAAACAGGGCTGTTTATATGATTTGTACCAGGCCACAGAGCTGACCAATGGCCAAGCTAGAATTTAAATTTGAGGTGGCTTATGCAAAACTCAGTTCTTTTGTTAGAATATTAAGAATTAAACTTTTAGTTCTACAGAACTGACATGACCCATTTTATGTGTATCCTAAACTTGATGCAATTTTGTTTTTTCAACTTTAAACAATAGGATTCAGAAATATTTCTTATTATATTTATCATACTTAGCTTTATTTAGTAGTCATTCATCTCTTGGACATTTATTCAACATTTACTAAAGGCCAAACACCAAGCTGACCGCGTGGAATGCAAGCATGCCTATGATACAATTCGGTAAACAAGTTCTTTGGCCATTTCCTTACAAGCATTCTCATTCTGGAAGGCCAAACTGCTTCCCATCCAGTTCTGGTTTCTCTACTTTCTCTACTGCCTTTACACAAATTCACCACTTACACAAACATATACCACATACTCCTTATATTAGAACTTTTTATCTGTTTTCTCTTAGTATAAGAGGAAGACTCAGGCTATATCTTTTCCATAGTCAACAGAATCTCCAATTCTTTTTTATTTTTTCCATCCTCCATGCACAACAGCTTTTCTCTATATCTATGGGTTTATTTTTGTTTTGTTTTATTAATTCATTTATTTTGCGTTTTTAGATTCTACATATAAGCGAGATCATATGGTATTTGTCTTTCTCTGTCTGGCTTATTTCACTTAGCATAATACCCTCTAAGTCCATCCATGTTGTCTCCAATTGGCAAGATTTCATTCGTTTTTATTGTTGAATAGGATTTCAGTGTGTGTGTGTGTGTGTGTGTGTGTGTGTGTGTGTGTGTGTGTGAATGTGTATCACATCATCTTTATCCATTCATCTTTGACAGATATCTAGGTTGCTTCTTTATCTTGGCTATTATTAACACTATTTTATGAACATAGGGGTGCATATACAATTTCAAATTAGTGTTTTTAGTTTCTTTGGATAAATACCCAGAAGTAGAATAGCTGGATCATATAGCAGCTCTTTTTTTTATTTCCCGAGAAACTTCTATACTGTTTTCCATAGTGGCTGCACTAATTTACATTCCCATCAACTCTTTTTTCCACATCTTTGCCAGTAATTATTTGTTGATTTATTGATGATAGCCATGCTGACAGGTGTGAGGTGATATCTCATTGTGCTTTTAATTTGCATTTCCCTGGTGATTAGTGATGTTGAGCATCTTTTCATATATCTGTTGTCCATCTGTGTGTCTTCTTGGGGGAAGTATCTATTCAGGTCCTCTGCCCATTTTAAATTGGATTGTTTGTATTTTGGTGTTAAATTGTATGACTTCATTATATATTTTGGATATCAACCCTTTATCAGATATATCATTTGCAAATATCTTCTCCCATTCTGTATGTTGTCTTTTCATTTTGTTGATAGTTTCCTTTGCTGTGTGAAAACTTTTTAGTTTGATGTAGTCCCACTAATTTATTTTTTCTTTTGTTTCCCTTGCTCGAGGAGATAGATCCAAAAAGATATTGCTCAGAGCAATGTCAAAGAGTTTAATTGCTATGTTTTCTTCTAGGAGTTTTATGGTTTCATATATAACATTTAAGTTAGATCTTTAATTAGATCTTTAATCCATGTTTAGTTTATTTTTGTATATGGTATAAGAAAGTGGTCCAATTTCACTTTTTTTTTTTTTGCATGTATCTGTCCAGTTTTGCCAGCACCACTTATTGAAGACTCCCTTTACTGCATTGTATATCCTTGTTTCCTTTGACATAGATTAATGGCCATATAAGTTAGGACTATTTTTAGGCTCTCTATTCTATTCCATTGAGATATATATCTGTTTTTATGCCAGCAACATGCTGTTTTGATTGTTGTAGCTTTGTAGTAGTTTGTTATCAGGGAGCATGATACCTCCAACTTTGTTCTTTCTCAAGATTTCTTTGGCTATTTGGGGTCTTTTGTGGTTCCATATTTTTAGGATTAGTTATTCTAATTCAGAGAAGAATGCCATACATATTTTAATAGGGATTGCATTGAATCTGTATATTACTTTAGGTACTAAAGACATTTTAACAATATTAATCCCTCCAATCCATGAGCAGGGTACAAGATGTATTCTTACATTTATTTGTATGTTGTACATTTCTTTATTCAATATCTTATACTTTTCAGAGTACAGGTCTCTCACTTCTTTGGTTAAATTTATTCTTAGGTATTTATAATTTTTGATGCAATTGATTATTTTAATTTCTTCCAGTCATTTGTTATTGGTATATAGAAATTTAACAGATTTCTGAATATTGATCCTGTATTCTGCAACTTTACTGAAGCCATTTATTAGTTCTAATAGATTTTTGGTTAAGACTAATAGAGTCTTTAGGGTTTTCTATGTATAGTATCATGTCATCTGCAAATAATGGGAGTTTTACTTCTTCCTTTCCAATTTGGATACCATTTATTTCTTTTTCTTGTCTGATTGCTGTAGCTAAGACTTCCAATACTGTGTTGAACAGAAGTGGTGATCGTGGGCGTCCTTGTGTAGTTCCAGATCTTAGAGGAAAGGCTTTTAGCTTTTCACTATAGAATATAATAGTAGCTGTGGGTTTGTGATATATGGCCTTTATTATGTTGAGATATGTTCCTTCTATACCCACTTGGTTGAGTATTTTATCATAAAAGAATGCTGGTTTTTGTCAAATGCTTTTTGTGCATCTATTGAAATGATCATATGGTTTTTATCCTTTATTTTGCTAATATGATGTGTCACATTAATTGATTTATGGGTGTTGAACCATCCTTGCATCCCTGGGATAAATACCACTTGGTCATGATGCATAATCCTTTTCATGTATTGTTGAATCCGGCATGCTAATATTTTGTTGAGAATTTTTGTATACATGTTTATCAAAAATATTGGCCTATAAAATTTTTCCTTTTGTAATGTCTTTATTTGGTTTGGGTATCAGGGTAATGCTGGCTTCATAAAATGAGTTTGAAAGTGTTCCTTCCTCTTCAATGTTTTGTTTTGAAATGGTTTAAGGGCAGGTATTAATGTGTCTTTGGATATTTGGTAAAATTCACCTGTGAAGCCATCTGGTCCTGGTCTTTTAGTTGTTGGGAATTATTGATTGATTGATTGATTTTTTCCTGGTTTGATTTCATTGTGAGTAATTTGTCCCTTTTTGGTCCATTTAGATTTTGTGTTTTAGTCTTGGAAGGTAATATACTTCTAGAAATCAATCCATTCCTTTTAGATTGTCAAATTTGTTGGTGTAAAGTTTTTCATAGTATTCTTTAATGATTCTTTGCATTTCTGTGATGTCAGTTGTAACTTCTCCTTTTTCATTTACAATTTTATTTATTTGGCCTCTCTTTTTTGCTTGATGAGTTTGGTTAAAGGTTTCTCTATTTTATTTATCCTTTCAAAGAACCAGCTCTTATTTTTATTGATCTTTTCTATTGTTTTTTAAGTTCCTATTTTGTTTATTTCCACTCTGATATTAACTATTTCTTTCCTTCTGTCTATTTTCAATTTTGTTTGTTCTTGTTTTTCAGTTCCTTTAGGTGTAGAATTAGATTGTTTATTTGGGATTGTTCTTGTTTCTTGAGGTGTGTCTGTATAATTATGAACTCCCCTTTAGGAACTGCTTTTAGTGCATCTCATAAATTTGAAAAGTTGTGTTTTCATTTTCATTTGTTTCAAGATAGTTTTTGATTTCTTATATGATTTCTTCTTTGATCCATTGGTTGTTTAGTAGCATATTGTTTTATATATATATATATATTTTTTTTTTTCAGTGTTCTTCCTGTAATTGATTTCTAGTTCATGCCATTGTGGTCAGAAGAGTTGCTTGATATAATTTCAATCTTCTTGAATTTATTGAGGTTTTTTTGTGTGTGTGTGGCCTGATATGTGATCAATCCTGGAGACTGTTCCACATGCACTTGAAAAAAATGTGTATTTTGCAGTTTCTTGATGAAATGTTCTGTAAATGTCTATTACGGCGTTCTCATCTAATGTGACATTTAAGGCCATTATTTCCTCATTAATTTTCTGTCTGGATGATATATACACTGATGTAAGTGGGGGTATTAAAATCTCTTATTATTGTATTACTGTAGATTTCTGCCTTTATGTCCATTAATAATTGCTTTATATATTTAGGTGCTTCTATGTTGAGTGTGTAGATATTTACAATTATTATATCCTCCTCTTTTTTTTTTTTTTAAAGTCAGGTTTATTTGTTTTTGTTTTTTTAATTGGGGAATTGGGGGGATGGGAACAGTGCTGGGGGAATTGGGGGAAGGGGAACAGACTAGTTGCTGTCGTTTTGTTCTTCAGTCTAGTTGTGGAGGACGTTGCTTCACTGGCCCAAGTTGGCACCATCATTGCGCTCTTCTCTGGCGAGGCAGATCAGTCCCCGGCTTCTGGACGGCCGCTCACTGCAGCTGCTGGCCGCTCACGGTAGCCCATGGCAATCCACTGCTACAGGGACTGCAGCCCACGCCGTCGCCGGCGACTCATGGCAGCCCAGCTCCAGGTTGAGCTGTTGTTCAGCATCTTAGCTGTAGAGAGCAGTGTCACTGGACCTCATATGTGGGATCCGAACCGGGGCCCTCTGGCATCCCAAGCGAGTTCTTAACCATCGCGCCACTCAGCCGGCCCTATATCCTCCTCTTGAATTGGCCCCTTTGTAATTATGTAATGTCCTTCTTTGTCTTTTTTTTTTTTACATTTTCTATTTTAAAGTCTATTTTATCTCATATAGGTAATGCTACTCCAGGTACTTCAGCTTTCTTTTTTTTCTTTTTCTTTTTTTTTTTTTCTATTTGCATGGAATATCTTTTTCAATCCCTTCACTCTGTCTTACAAACTGAAGTGAGTCTCTTGTAAGCAGCATATAGATGGGTCATATTCTTTAGTCCATTCAGCCATCCTATATCTTTTTATTGGAACATTTAGTCCATTTACATTGTAATTATTGGTAAGTGTATACTTATCGTAATTTTGTTAGTTGTTTTTATGTTGTTTTTATAGTTGTGCTCTGTTCATTTCTTCTTCTCTTGATCTCTTCCCTTGTGGTTTGCTGTTTTTCTTTAGTGTTTTGTTTAGGCTCCTTTCTCTTTGTTCTGTGTATATCTCTTGCAATTTTTTGGTTTGTGGTTACCATGAGGTTTATATCTATCATTCATTATCTATGGCAGTCTGTTTTAAGCTGATAGGTGTCCAAGTTTGAATATATTATGGAAAGATTACATTTTTACTCCTCCTTCATGCTTTATGCTACTGATGTCACATTTTACATAATTTTGTGTTGAAGTTCTCCTTATTGTAGTTTGAGTTGAGATTGATACTTTTTTCTTTCAACCTTCATAGTAGTTTTTTAAATGTCTGATTTCCTGCATTTATTGAATATTTGGCTTTACCTATGAGGTTTTCCCCTTTTTCATATTTTCTTATTTCTGGTTATGGTCTTTCCTTTTCTACTTAAAGAAGACCCTTTCATATTTCTTTTAAAACTGGTTTAATGGTGGTGACATCTTTTAGTTTTGCTTGTCTAGGTAACTTTTAACCTTTACTTCAATTCTGAATGATAACCTTGCTGGGTAAATATTCTAGCTTGTAGGTTCCTTTCTTTTAGCACTTTAAAGATGTTCTGCCACTCCCTTCTGGCTTGTAAAACTGCTGATGAGAAATCAGCTGATTGTCTTACAGGGTTCCCTGTGTATTTAACTTCTTTTTCTTTTGTTTCCTTCAAGATAGTCTCTTTAGTTTTACTTTTGCCATTTTAGCTACAGTACGTCTCGGTATGGGTCTCTTTGAGTTCATCTTTTTCAGGATCTCTGTGCTTTCTGGACCTGCATGTCTGTTTCCTTTGCCAGGACTGGAAAATTTCAGCCATTACTTCTTTAAATTCCTTTCTTTGTTTCTTCTCCTTCTGGGATCCCTATAATGCAAATGTTTGAGTGCTTGATATTATCCCAGAAATCCTTTAAAGTATTCTCAATTTAAAAAATTATTTCTTTTTTATTAGTTTCAGGTGTACAAAGCAATGTAATATTTAGACATTTATACCCCTCACAAAGTAATAAATCCCTTCCAATCTACTACCCCTCTGACATCTGACATTGTATATAGCTGATACAATACCATTGACTATAATCTCTATGCTGTACTTCATATCACATGATTATAGTTGACATTCAATATTCTACTTCAGCTTCAGGTGTATAGCACAGTTGTCAGGCATCTAGACAGTCTATGAAGTGATCCTCCTGATAAGTCCAGTACTCATCTGGTACCCTACATAATCTTTAAAACATTATTAATTATATTCCCCATACTGTATTTCATATCCCTGTGACATTACTGTGACTACTAACTTGTACTTTCTAATCCCTTCACCTTTTGCCCCATCCTCACCCCCATACCATCTAAAAACCATCAGTTTTTTTTCTGAATATCTCTGAGTCTATTTCTGTTTTGTTTGCTCATTTATTCTGTTCTTTAGATTCTGAGATCATATGGTATTTGTCTCTCTCAGTCAGACCTATTTCACTTAGCATAATATTCTCCAGGTCCATCCATATTGTTTCAAATGGTAAGATTTCATTCTTTTTTATGGTTGAGTAATACTTCGTTGTATAAATGTGCCACATTTCTTTTTTTTATCCAATGATCTATTGATGGCCATTTCAGTTATTTCTATATCTTGGCTATTATGAATAGCGCTGCAATAAACATAGGGGTACATATATTTTTTTCAAATTAGTGTTTTGGATTTCTTTGGATAGATACCCATGAGTGGAATTGCTGGGTCATAAGGTAATTCCATTTTCAATTTTTTGAGAAACTTCCATACTGTTTTCCATAGTGGCTGCAACAATCTGTAATCCAACCAACAGTGCACAAGGGTTCCCTTTTCTCTATCTCCTCGCCAACACTTGTTGTTTGTTGATTTATTGATGATAGCCATTCTGACAGGACTGAGGTGGTATCTCATTGTGGTTTTTATTTGCATTTCTCTAATGATTAGTAACATTGATAATTTTTTCATATGTTTCTATGTCCTCTTTAGAGAAATGTCTTTTCATGTCCTCTGCCCATTTTTTAAATTGGGTTTATTGATTTTTGGTGTTGTTAATTCTTTTTCCTTTCTGCTGTTATGACTGGTTGAGTTCCACTGGTCTGTGTTCCAGTTCACTTATCCATTCTTCTGTTCACTTATCCATTCTTCTGTGTTAGCTAATCTATTGTTGATTCCTTCTAAGGTGTTTTTTCATTTCAGTTATTGTATTTTTCAGGTATGCTTAGTTCTTTTCTATACTTTCTAATTTTTTGTTGATGTTTTCCCTAAGTTCCTCTATTCCACTCTCAAGTTTGGTGAGTATCCTGATGACGGTTTTCTTTAAATTCTTTATTAGGCAAATTATTTCCATTTCCTTAGGGGTTATTTTCTGGGGGGTTTTCTTGAGAAATATTCTTCTGTCTTTTTATTTTGTTTGACTTTACTGTTTGTTTATATGAATCAGACAAAACAGCTGTCTATTCATCTTGGAAAAGTGGCTTTCTGTAGAAGCAGGATCTGTGTAGACTATGTACATGTATGCTGGGTGGTTTGGGCAGGCTGGTACTAGCCGAGTGAGTGCTTAAGGCACCCAGGGCTCTGGCCTACTGAGCTTGAGCAGTTCCAGGTGGGGAGGCTAGGTGTGTGCAGTAATGTACTGTTAATCTTGTCTGCTCCCTTTGTTCAGGCCAAAATTGGCCTAGGTGATGTGCCCAGGGACACAGTCTAGAAACCTGGCAGGCAGACCAGAACACCTGGATAGAGCCTCTGCCCACTCTATGTAAGTGGAGGGATATGTAAACAAAGGTGCTCACTGACCCCTCCTACCTTGGAGAATTTCTGCAACCCTGGAGAACTCCTGCAGCTCTCCAGTGTTTTCTATTTGTTGCCCCAAAAGTGGGACAACAAATATTTGTTGTCCCAGAAGTGCTCTGCTAAGGAAGGAGCCGCTCTCAGCAAGGTGGGTGTGGTGACACGCTGTTGTTCCTGCTTGCTCCCTTTGTTCGCAGGCCAAAGCTTCCAGGCCATGTAGCTGTGAATGCACTGTGGTGATCTTGCAGGTAGGCCAAAGTCCACAATAGAGCTCCCCAGCCCTATCAAAGTGGAGGGGAATGTAAACAATGGTGTTCATGCCTCCTCCACCCGGGAGAATTTCCACAGCTCCAGGAGGGCTCCCTCAGCTTCCCAGCCTTTTCTATTTGGTCTCTTTCTCTTATTTGTTGTTAAAAGCTGTTCATTCAGCATTGGGCTGTCTTATAGGAGTAATTGTTACCTACATGTATATTTGATTTTGCTCATGGGAGAGAGCTAGTTCAGTGTCCTCTTATGCCACTGCCATCTTGGATCTCCTTCCAATTCTTTATATATGCAAATATTTAAGAAATTTATGTACAAATTTTGTACTATAATCATGTAAATTACATTAAAGAGCAGTGAAATTAATTTTATAAATTGCAAACATACATATGTATATACATGTGCATACATATGCATATAGTCTTTAGAAAGTATTACACTTTAAATGCACAGGTCAGAGGAAACTTAATCTTAGTATCTACTTAAATCATCATTTCATCTTAAGTACAAACTTAAGTACTTCTGTACTTTGTCTATGAAGGATCCAACAACTCAGATTTAAGTGATTTTCCCAAATGAAAAACTAAAAGCTGGGTTTATCATTTATCTATTGTGTAACAAACCACCCCAAAACTTAGTGAATTAAAACAATACAATTTCTTATTTCTCATCACTCTCTAAGAAGTTCTTCTGCTTATCCTGCTTAAACTCATTCATGACACTGCTGTTAGCTGGCAGCTCTTCTGGGCAGGCTGGGCCCTCTCACTGTCTGTATGGCCTTCCATGCCAGTCTTCTTCACAATATGGTGGTTTCAGAGTTCCAAGAAGGCAGCCACAATGCACAAGTATTTATCAGAGTTCTACTCTCATTAAATTACTGATGTCTGTTGACCAAAACAAGTCATGTGGCCAAACCCAGAGTCAGTGTGTGATCCTAGGAGTTGTGATTCATGGATTCATAGATTACTAACTATAACAATCTACCACACTGAATGTATTTAGAGCATACTTAAAATTATATCTCATATACATCTAAGGCTGAAGACATGCTATAATTAGCTACACAGAGCCTTGAGGATTTTGACAATTTATTGATGAGTAAATATCAAAATATAAAGTTGGGTTTAGAGATATATGCATAGATTTAAGTGCTTCTCTGAATTTACAAGGAAGTCACATAGTAAACATTTTTCCTATAGATTTCATGTACCTTTAGATACCCACCACATGTTCTAACCATATCTACGGGACCAAATGCCAAAGCCCTTCATTGATTTCAGTTTTTGTCAAATTCTAAGTCCCTTCAAGGGCTGCTTCTGTACCCTGGTCTTATTTCAGCAATAATATTCAACAAGCTCTCTATTCACACCACTGTAAGCTTGCCAATTCATAGAATAGGGAGTGCAGGTTCTGGTCAAGCATAGACACGTCAGAATCCATATAAATTCTTAGAACCATTTTTATATGATTCTTAGAAAGTAGAGATTCCAAAACATCTTTTAAAAGTATTGGCATAGAAAAAGGGCACAGGGCTTAAAAATGAGAAAATGTGAGCTTCAGTCCTATCATTAATCATTAAGTCATTTAATCTTTGCATTTTAGTTTGCTAGTCTAGATAATGGAAATAATAATAATAGTAGCTACCTTATAACATTATTTGGAAGATTAAATGATAAAATTAAACAAAGGGCTGCACAGCACTAAACAAATGTATTATAAGTCCATAATCCTTTACCTGAAATCATTGAGGTCATTTTCAGAATTCAGACTTTTTTAGTTTTTATAAAGGTAATATGCATGTTCTGTTTATTAAGTAACATCCCCAACAGACCCTAGGACAGTACTGTATAACCAAACACAATATGTCTGCAGTAAAACATATAAAAATCCATTTTAAGTGGGATAAATTAAAACTAGAAACTTATATAGACTTTCAGTTTAAGAGCTTTTTGTATTTCAGGATTGCATATAAGGGATCGTGGGTCTGTACTTCATTTGCATATAAGTTGAGTCCATTTTTAATTTTTAAAAAATGGTATATATCCTTTAGCGGTTAGGATTGGCTTTATGTAGTATAGTATAGACAATTCATACTTTTGTTTTTATGGTTTTCTTTCCTTATGGTTTTCTCATTTATTTACTTTTTTACTTTCCCTTTGCAATGTTTTATAGTTTTAAGTGTTCAGGCCTTGCACATCTTCTGTTAAATTTATTCCTGTGTATTTTTTATACTATTTTAAACGGAGGTTTAAAATTTTTTTATTGCCAATTTTTTGTTGCTAATATAAATTCCAGTTTTAATTTTGACTTTGTATTCTGCAACTTTCCTAAGTTTATTCATTAGATTTAATAGCTATTTTGTGGATTCCCAAGGGTTTTCTACCTATATAATCATGTCATCTGCAAATAAGGACAGCTTTACTTTTCCCTTTCCTATTTGCATGCCTTATATTTCCTTTGCTTGTCTTATTGCACTGGCTAGGACCTTCAGGAAATGTTAAATAAATGACATCTTTGCATTGCTCCTGACTTTTGAGTATGATGTTAGCTGTAGGTTTATCATAGGGGTCCTTAATCAAGTTGAATAGGTTCACTTTTATTTCTAGTTTGCTGAGAATTTTTATCATGAAATGACTTTGTCAAATTTTTATTGCAGTGACCATATGTTTTACCCCTAAACTCTTTTGATATGGTAAACTGCATTGATTGGTTTTCAAGCACATGTAAATAATTTGACCTAAACTGGAAAGTGAAGGGTAGGACATAATATCATTAAAAATAGAAAATAAAAACATGTGTACTAATTTTACTTAATATACCATTTTTTTTTCTAATCAGCAGAAAAATATCAAATGCTAATTATCTGATTTAGTGTAGATAGGAATGGGACCTACTCAGAGGGGAGAAAGAATCTAATGTTTTTATTTCTTTTCTAATTTATATTTTTTTCATGTTTCTTGAAAGTACTCATTTCTGGTTGTTTTAACAGTACATTAAAAAGTCAACAAGTCAATACTGCATTTAATTTTTTAAAAAGATTTCAAGTCATTTGCCTAAAATCACATTTTTTCTACAGAAAAAGAGCTGTATTCAGGTAACTTGTTTGTACCTGATTATGTAGGAAAATTGAATCCCCAGCTGAAAGTTTTAGTATTAATTCAGTGTCCTTTAAAGTACAAACAAAAATATTTCTGTGATTAAATTTAACTGTAGTGCTGGGCTACTGCCTGATGCTTTTGATTCCATGGAAGTTTAATTTCAATCTACAGAGAAAACATTTGGGTGATTAGGGGCAGAGCTAAGCACCCATCCCCACAAAATTTGAACATAAAATGAAACAATTCATCATACAAAAAATAGCCTCTAAAAAAATACAGTTTCCTGAAAGGTAAATTATAAAAGTATGCATTTACCCAATCATTTTAAATACCATAATTATACAGGCTGCTCATCAAAAGACTTTTAAGACTCATTAAAATCATAAAACGATTCTAATTAAATCCATATTTAAATTAAGTTTCTATAACTAACCTATGTGGTACTTTAAATCAAACAAAAAAAGTTATATAAAAGGTCCAATTAATTGTAAGTTTTTATAAGAATTAAAGCCTAATTACTCTATGATTAAATTTCCCCAGAATGTAATCATCAATGGCTCTATTCAGAAGAATTAGCCTTCTGTACCCCAGATGCCAGTGGAGGGCCACAGCCCATCTTTGACACCAACAAACCAACTCATCTGACCAAACAAAACTGCATATTTTATACAAATAAATGTCTCAGTCAGTATCTGAAGAGGTCCCTATCTGATTAAATGGATTATGTTCATAAGCAAATTAAAAGAAAAAATCCATCATCAGAACAGGTTTTGGAAACAATGGTCATTTCAAAGGTTCCCAAGTTGATGGGAAAAGATGCACAAGAAAAGAATAAGATTTATAGTTTACAGAGAAAGAGAACTAGGCTTTCTAAGGGGACAGCACTAAAGCATTTCCTTGTAACTCTGTGCAACTCTCCTTTATTAGTTAGCTACTTGAAATGTTTTTCATTTTTATTAGGCCAACTTCCCATGGGAAAGGAAATAAAAATGCTCTGTAACATTGCTGCCTCTTGTGTGTTCTCTGAAACTAATTAACCCTATGAAGTTATTAGGGCAGCATCATTTTTTTCTATGACATCATACAAGGTGAAAGTCACTTCTATAATATTCTTGGTTTCATTCATGTGGTGCATAGTCCACAAAATATAATTTATTGTAATTTCCCCAGTGCCCTGATAGCCAAATGATTAGTTATTATGGTACATAAAAAGTTCAGACATACCACGTATGATTTATAGCCTCTATTTCTGATAATCTAATTTACTTTTATGGTAAAAAGAAATTTACTATTTATGTTTTATAGATTGTTATTTTGAGAAAATGACTATTTGAAGTATCTTCATATGGACACTTGCTGATTGCACAACATCTGGAAGCTGAAGCATCCAAATGATTGGGATACAAAGGCAGTTCTTTATGGAGTTAACAAGAACTTTTTCTGAACTATCCTTGTGTGTACTGGTGGCAGAATGTTTGTATGGTGACAGGTTAAATTAGGCTGGATCTACCTGCCATCCATCCCACAGACATCAGCACAAGAAATGGTGGTTCTGGGCAGATGGAGCCAAGTTCAGGGTCCAGCTATAGTAAGATTTTCTTCCCCAGAGGTACACTGTCCCTGACTTGAAAAGCCTCCAAGTCTTTGCCATAAAACCCTGTTTCCATAAATTTTAGATATGGATTGGCTTGTATGCATATTTCTGCTTTTAGAAAAGGGACCTTGTAGAATTATGACCCTTAAATTCCTACATTAAATTTCCTTCTGCCTCTCTTCTTCTCGTTACTATTATCTTCATTTTTATCATGCTTAAATTATGTTACATGAATGCTAAGTTCAGGTAGTTATATTAAAAATGGTTTCTATTCTAAGAGAAAGCTCCCCCCCCCCCAGTTAATTTGAGGGATTTATCTTAATGGTGAAGTCAGCACACAAAGTCACCACAGAAAAGGGTGGGTCTCAGGAAGGAAATCTGAGCAGGCTTCGGTCGTGAGAGAAAGGTGATCATTCATCCTGCTCCTGACTGAGAAGAGGTAAGGATGTTAAAAAAGCTGCCAGGACCCACGGGAGGCCTCTCTCTGCCTCTATCAGGTATAAAATGGGATGTTACTTTTGATCCCTAGTGATCACAATGTTGTATTGGTAAGCCACAGAGCTAATATTGGATACTATTAAGTACTTACTAAGCACTTGATATGTATTGAATCTTTCAACACAATTATGTAGTGCTTAGTATTATATCCCTGTCTTATAGCTGAAGAGCTGGAGCCCAGAGTGGTTAAATAATTTGTCCAAAGTCACACATCTAGGAAATGGCAGAGCTGGGATTTGAACCCAGGCAGCCTGGCTCTAGTATTTATACTCTTAACCATTATGCATACTGTTCTTTCATTTCTTTCTATTCTGTACTTATTTAATAGCAAATACTTATATCAGACCTAAAATGTGCCAGGCACTCATCTAAGAGCTTTACATATACAGTCATGTACTGCATAGTAACAATTTAGTCAGTTATGGTACACTTAAACGATGGTGGTCCCATAAGATTATAATGGAGCTGAAAAATCCCTACTGCCTAATGACACTGTAGCAATCATAATGTCCTAGCGCAAAGCATTGTTCACATGTTTGTGGTGATGTAGGTGTAAACAAACCTGCATTGCCAGTTGTATAAAAGTATAGCATATACAGAATTTTTGGTCAAGATGGCAGAGTAGATAAACCTGGTACACACCTCCTCCCACGACTACACCAAAACTACAGCTAAATTACAGAACAACCATCATTGAGAACCATATGAAGATTAGATGAACAGAAGTCCTATATAACTAAGGATATAAAGAAGAAGCCACTTCAAGACTGGTAGGGGGGGTAGAGACATGGAGGGGACAGATTTCACACCCACGGTGTGGAAGTTAGAAATTGGGAAGGATATCTTGGCTGCAGAGGTCCCCCTGAGGTGCTAAGGGGTCCCACCCCCACACTGGGCTCCCTAGCCTGGAGCTCCAGTGCCAGGAAGAGGAGTCCCCTTAACATTTTGCTGTGAAAATCAGTGTGGATTGCGTCCAAGAAATACAAAGGGCTGTAAGAGTCAGAGACATGTTAATCTTAAAGGGCCTGCATGAAGATTCATTTGCTCAAAGCTCTAGTGCACAGGGACAGCAGCTCAAAAAACACAGGGGATATATTGGGAGGCACTAAATTAATTAACTTCAGGGCAAGGCCTTACAGGGGCAGGGCTCAGGGCAGCTCTCTCCAGGGACTGAGTTCTGGCAGTCACCATTGTTCCTTTTTTGAGCTCTCCTTCCAGCCAGCCAGCCCAGCACAGGCAGGAGAAAAATTTGTGCTCTCCGTTAACCTGGCTAACACCATTCACTCTGCGCTGGTGATTCCCTGAGCCCTGCCCCACCCTGTTTGCCCACCAGGCCCAAGCTTCTTCCAGCAGCTCATCCACACAAACAGCCTGCCTTGACTCAGGCTGAGTACTTTCCCAAAATCTTTCAAAAGTCTACAAAACCCAAACAAGTAGTGACTGGCCTCAATATGATCTCTAGCTCTTGCTAAGCAGCCCCAAGCCCAGCATAAATTGCGACCAGTTTCTACTTGTATTGTGAATCCCATCAGGTAACCCCAAGCCTGGCATTAAGAGGTGGCCAGTCTTGGCCTAGAAGATAGCTTCAACTAAGAAGCCACAAGCCTGGGACAACTAGAGGCTGGCCTCAGGTCTCATCATGGTACCCACCAAAAGTTCTCAAGCCCAGCACAAGTGGCAGCTGTGCTTGATTAACAGTGTAGCATCTCCCAAGCACCTCAAGTCCAGAAGAAGCAGCAACAAACTGCATATCACTTTGTGGCTCCTACCAAGTGGCCCCAAGTCTAGCATAAGCCGTGGATGACCTTGGCCTGCACAATAGAGCCCCTCTCAAGAGGCCCCAGAACCAACATACCTGGTAGATGGCTTCAGACCATAACCAACTTCACAAACCATATACCTGAAGGGTGGATTTGGCTAAAGTGACTGCCACTCTGTGGGATCAGCCCCCACACAATAGCTTGTCCACTATAGTCATGACCTGCCCTCACAGCCAGTCAGTCTGTGGGTCAATCCCACTCACTGATATGCCAATAGCAATCAACGCCCAACTATAACAGGAGGACACTCACAATGCACACAGGGACAACCCTGGAGCACTGGGCTCAGGTAATCATTGGGACTGCACCACTGGGACCCACAGGACACTTTCTACATGAAGCCACTTTGTTAAGACTTGGACATGTAGCAGATACACCTAATACATAGAAATAAACACAGGGAGTCAGCCAAAATGAGGAGACAAAGAAATATGTCCCAAATGAAAGAAAAGGACAGAAATCCAAAAAAATAACTAAAGAAAATGGAGGCAAGCAATCTACCAGCTGCAGAATTCAAAACACTGATTATAAGGATGCTCAGTGAACTTAGAGGAATAATAGATTAACTCAGTGAGCACTTCAACAAAGAGATATAAACCATAAAAAAGGAGACAGAAAACAAAAAAGAATGAGTCCAAAATCAAGAATACACTAGAGGGAATCAACAGCAGATTAATTAAGCAGAGGATTGAATCACCTATCTGGAAGACAATGTAGTGGAAAACACAATCAGAACAGAAAAAATATATATAATTTTAAAAATGGGGAGAGTTTAAGGGGCCACTGGGACAAGATCAAGCATACCAACATTCACATCATAGGGGTACCAGGAGAAGAATGAGAGCAAGGGATTGAAAACTTATTTGAAGAAGTAATGACAAAACTTTTTAACCTGTCAAAGGAACTAGACACACAATTCCAGGAAACACAGAGTCTCAAATAAGATGAACCCAAAGAGGCCCACACCAAGACACATTATAAAGAAAATGCCAAAGGTTGAAGACAAAGAGAGAATCTTAAAAGTACCAAGAGAAAAGCAGTTAGCTACATACAAAGAAGCTCCCATAAGATTATCAACTGATTTCTCAACAGGAATTTTGCAGGCCAGAAGGGAATGACAGAAAATATTTAAAATGCTGAAAGACAAAGACTTAACACCATGATTACTCTATTCAGGAAGGCTATCATTTAGAATTAAAGGAGAGATAAAGAGTTTCCCTGGCAAAAACAAAAAAACCTAAAGGAGTTAATCACCACTAAAGCAGTACTACAAGAAGTGTTACATATATGTAGAAAAAAAAGTTAAAAAATATGAATAAGTAAATATAGGAAAGAAATAAATTCTCACTGACAAAAACAAACACAGTAAAAGCAGTGGATCAGCCAACTATAAAGCTAGAAATGGTTAAAAGAGGAAAGTAGGAAGACAATGTGTAATTATAAAAATAGATTAAGGGAGACACACAAAAGAAGTAAAAAAGATTATAACAAAAACATAAATGTGGAGGGGGGACTGAATAAAAATAGTTAATTTAGAATGTGTTCGAATTTAAGTGACCATCAACTTACACTGCTATAAATATAGCTTGGCATATATGAAGCACATGGTAACAACAAACCAAAAATCCATAAGAGAGTTACAAAAAATAAAGAAAAGAATCCAAACATAACAATACAGAAAGTTATCAACAAACAAGGGAAGAGAGCAAGTGAATAAGGAACAGGGAAGAATTACAAAAATAATCAGAAAAGAATTAATAAAATGGTGATACTACATACTTATCAATAATTACTTTAAAAGTAAATGGACTAAATGCTGCAATCAAAAAACATAGAGTGGCTAAATGGATTTAAAAAATAAGAACTGTACATAAGCTGCCTACAAGAGACTCACTTCAGATTGAAAGAAACATGCAAACTGAAAGTAAAAGAATGGAAAGATATTTAATGAAAATGTAAACAGCAAAAAAGCTGCAGTAGCAATACTTAGACAAAAATATACTCTAAAACAAGGGTTGTAAGAAGAGTCAAAGAAGGGCATTTCATGATGACAAAGTGATCAATCCAACAAGAGGATATAACTCTTGGAAACAAACACCCAATGTACATAAAGCTAATTTTGATGGACTTAAAGGGAGAGATTGACAGTAATAAAATAATAGTAGGGAACTTTAAGACCCCATTGACATCAATGAATAGATCATCCAGGCAGAAAATCAACAAGGAAACAATGACTTTAAATGACAGATTAAATCAGGTGAACTAAATTGATAGTCTTAGAACATTTCACCCAAAAGCAGCAGACTATACATCCTTTTCAAGTGCAGATAGAACATTTTCCAGCATAGAACACATGTTAGGCCACAAAGCAAGACTCAGTAAATTTAAGAAGATTGGAATCATATCAAGCATCTTCTCTGACCACAATGGTATGAAACTAGAAATCAATTACAAGAAGAAAAACAAAAAATATACAAGCACTGGAGGCTAAATAACCTGCTACTAAACAATGAATGGGTTAAAAAAACAAAACAAAACAAAAAATCAAACAAAAATAACAACAACAATGAATGGGTTAACAACAAGATCAAGAAAGAGATAAAAAGATAACTTGAGACAAATGAAAATGAGAACACAACCTGGAAGAAATGGATAAATTCCTAGAAACATAATTAATATTCAGAAATCAGTTGTATTTTCATACACCAATAACAAACTATTAGATAAATTAAGAAAACAATCCCATTTACCATCACATCAAAAATAATAAAATATCTAGGAATAAATTTAACCAAGGAAGTAAAAGACCTGTATTCAGAAAAGTATAAGAAATTAGAGAAAGAAATTGAAGAAGATACAAATAAATGGAAGCATATATGTGCTCATGGATTGGAAGAATTAACATCCTTTAAATATCCATACTACCCAAAGCAATCTACATATTCAGTGCAATCCCTACCAAAATACCAACAGCATTTTTCACAATACTAGAACAAATAATCTTGTGTGGAACTATAAAAGACCCCAAATAGTCAAAGAAATCTTAAGAAAGAAGAACAAAGTTGGAGGTATCACACTACATGATATCAAACTATACTACAAAGCTGTAGTAATTAAAACAGAATTTTACTGGCACAAAAATAGATACATTGATCAATGGAACAATGGCGAGCCCAGAAATAAACCCACACCTATATGGTCAATTAATATATGACAAAGGAGCCAAGAATATGCAATGGATTAAAGACAGTCTCTTTAATAAATGGTTTTGGAAAAATTAGATAACATGGGAAAAAGATGAAACTACACCACTTCCTTACACCATATACAAGAATAAGCTCAAAATTGATTGAAGATTTCAATGTAAGATCTGAAACCATAAAACTCCTAGAAGAAAACTTAGGCAGTAAGCTCTCTGACATCGCTCTTAGCAACATTTTTTTTTTTAATATGTCTCCTCAGGGAAGGGAAACAAAACAAAAACAACAAAGAAAATGCGACTACATCAAACTAAAAAGTTTTCGCACAGCAAAGGAAACCATCAACAAAACAAAGCCAAACAAAAACCTTCTGTATGGGAGAAGATATTTGTTAATGATACATCCAATAAGAGGTTAATATCCAAAATGTATAAGGAACTCATACTAATTAACACCAAAAAAATAAAAAAATGGGCAGAGGTCCTGAATTGGCATTTCTCCAAACAGGATATAACTCTATGGTCAGCAACAAACAGATCAACAAACATGTGAAAAGATGCTTAACATCACTGATCATCAGAGAAAGGCAAATAAAAACAACAATGAGATATCACCACACACCTGTCAGAATGGTTATCATAAATAAATAAACAAACAAGTGTTGGCAAGGATATGGAGAAAAGGGAAACCTTGTGCAGTATTGGTGGGATTGCAAATTGGTGCACCCGCTATGGAAAGGAGTATGGAGTTTCCTCAAAAAATTAAAAATATAACTAACTACCTTATGATCCAGAAATCCCACTTCTAGGTATTTATTTGAAGAAATCAAAAACACTAATTCTAACAGATATATGCACTCCTATTTCATTGCAGAATTATTTATAAGATATGGAAGCTACTAAGTACCTGCTGATAAACCAATGGATAAAGAACATGTGGTACATATAAAAAAGCCAGAAAAAAGAATGTAATCTTGGCCTGTGTAACAACGTGGAAGTACCTAAAGGGTATTATGCTAACTGAAATAAGTCGGAAACAGAAAGACAAATGCCATATGATTTCACTTACATGTAGAATCTAAAAAATAAAATCAATAAACAAACAAAACAGAAACAAACTCATAGATACAAAAAACAAATTGATGGTTGCCAGATGGGAGGGCGGTTGAGGGTAGGCAAGAAAGGTGAAGGGATTAAGAAGTACAAATTGGTAGTTGCAAAACAGTCACAGGGATGTAAAGTACAGCACGGGAAATATAGTCGATAACATTGTAATGACTACGTACGGTGTCATGGGTACTAGACTTACTGGAGTGATCACTTCGTAAATCATATAAATGTCTAATCACTATGTTGTACACCTGAAACTAATATAATATTGCGCATCAACTGTAATTGAAAAATAAAAGAAAAAAATTTCAAGTGTTACTTGAGTCTAGGGCTGGGGGTGTGGAGGCAGGGGATAGGGAGCAGCAGAAAGCTAACCATTTGCATCAGGGAACCCAAGGGAAAGGCAAAACCATTAGTGGCACAACAGCTGGGCAATGTCTCTCTCCAGACAAACGCTCTCCTTCCGGGGCTCACTTTGGATATGCTGGTTTCATTCTTCCCAGGGGACAAGCAGCTGCTCATAGGCTGTCTCCTCTCCCTGCGCTCCTCAGGCTTTCCACTGCCCGCTTTCGCCGAAGTCCATTCTTTTATTAGCGCCCACGCCACCATCTGAGCTTTTCTCCTAATATCCTGACTATCCCTTTTGTTAGACTTATTTATTTATTTTTTATTAGTTTCAGGTGTACAAAGCTACGTAATGATCAGATATTTACACCCCTCACAAAGTGATAATCCCCCCCAAGTCTACTACCCCTTTGACAGGTAGTAGACCTACAACTACAGGTACATAGCTATTACAATACCATTGACTCTATTCCCTCTGCTGTACTGTACATCCTGTAATTACATATACACACAGAAGGTGCCAGAAAAATGCACACACATTTTAAGAAAGGCAAAATTTTTAAATTGTCATACTCAGTATATAACCATAACAAAAGATGAATACAAGTCACAGTTAACCTCTGCAATTACAAAAGGTGCTCAAAGTGGTTATTATCAGCATACTTTTATTATAGTTTTTTCCTTTCTTAAAATGTGTATACATTTTTTGGGCATAGGTATGTAGTTGACATGCAATATTATTTTGTATTAGTTTCGGGTGTATAGTGCAGCGGTCAGGCATGTACACAATCTATGAAGTCTAGTGCCCATCTGAACCCATATATGGTCTTTACAACATTATTGACTATATTCCCTGTACTGTATTTCACATCTCCGTGACTATTTTGTGACGGCCTATTTGTACTTCCTAATCCCTGCACCTTCTCCCCCTTGGTGGGTTTATTTTTGATTCAGCTCCTTCTGCTTCCCACCCTGTGACTGGATAATATCCTCCACAAATTCAGTCTGGTTAGTATATTCCTCTCTAGAGCTCACTGGGTGTAAATATCACCATGAGGCCAATGGCCTCCAAATCTGTAGCCTCTTCAGAATGCCTAACCCCCATCTCCAGTGTTTTTCTTTTCTTTGGATAAATACCCAGAATTGTAGTTGCTGGTTTGTATAGCAGCTCTATTTTTTTATTTGTTGAGGAACCTGAGCCCCATACCATTCTGTGCCCTACAGCCTGAGCACCAATGGGTCGCACCTGTATTTTTGTAGGAGGGCCGCTTTCAGGCTGCCGGAACCTCCTCTGCTGGTGTGGAACAGCCCAAATAAAACAATCCACACTCGTACTTGTGCCCACTGGCCTGTGAACTGGATGAAGTTACACCTCTCATTCTACCATGCACCAAACTAAACCAACTCCCAAAGAAAAAATTCTTCACACCAGTACAACTATTATCTCCTACACCTATTCCTGTCTTTGTGTTCCCTTTTACAGAAACTCTCCTTGTCCTTCCCCTGCTATATTCCCCACTTACAGAGCACACCTGATCTCTCCTTGAAGCTATTTCCCCAGAAATGTCGAATTTAAACAGACATCAAGACTTTAAGGGATTCATTTCTTCAAATATTTTGAGAGATAGTTCTTTTTATTAAACTGTAGCAACATCTGCCTAAAAAGTATTTTGTGGAAGCATGCTACATAAACCATAAAAAGTGGAGCTGTTTTGGTTGAAGGGGAGAGGGCAGGTCCTTGAGCCTCTGAGGTGACTCACAGAACACTCTGCTGTACAAGGACGGGAAGCAGCACCCTCGGGGAAGGTACAGGCCTCTAACAAAATGCAGCAGGGCCTCAGCACCCATAGCCTTGTTCTTAGCATTGCCGGGAGAGGGCTAGCATCTCCATAGCGCTGAACACTGAAATGCTACTGTTTGTTGCATCTCTTGCAACGAAAAATGAATGTAAGGATTGTAGAAATAAGGATAGATGGACGGGGGGAAGAAGAGAAACATCACAAGGGTAGTGTGACGAGGCTTAGATGTCCTGGCCTGCTGTGCTACATTTAAGGTACATGAACACAGGCAGAGAGAGGGAGGAAGTGTCTCTGAGTACTGTTTACATTTTCCAGGCTTAAGAAATGAGCATTACTGTGTTTAAGAGAGAAATTATGGCAGCAGTTTGGCTTAGGTGGCAGCCTCTGCCAATGCCAGGGACCTGCCTAGGGGCAGGAAAAACAGGCTATTAAGACCTGCAGAGCTTTTTGCTTCTGGCTGCAGAGGCTTCTGCACCAGGAAACACCAAAGCAGCTGCCATGGACTGAGGAGAGAAGTGCAGGTTCCCAAGTAGACTGGTAAATATGGCAAGAGTTGGTGTCATTTTATCTATCCCCATTGTACCCTGTGACCCAGGCCAATCATAACTGTCAATTAAGTTACGATTTCACGTGAAACATTGTTGCAAATTTCACTGCAGTTTTTGTGTGTGTGAACTCAGTAAAATCAACCAATATGGAACGATGCTCCAGCTGACCTGACTACCACAAATGGTCCTGGGGATGGTGACTCCTGACCACCAGGGTCTGTTGTTCTGGATTGCTCTGTCTCAGAGCTTTTTGTTCTGAGGACCGTGGGTGGCATTTTATTATAGTATCATTCCTAAGATACTGGTACCACTGCCCTGTTTTCTTAGGACTGTCGGCGCATCTGTCCTCAGGTGAACAAAGCCCCTCGTTTTAACAATGGCAACCATGAATACACACAGAGAGACATGTAGAGGGTTTATTATTCCTAATGAAAGTACAGAAACTTAGAGAACTAAAGCACTTCCTGCCATTTTCATGATCAACACTTGGAATGCGGTGTATAAATGCTTTGGTTTACAGAAATAGTGAGACCTTCCTGAACCCTCCCAGTGATTAATTAGAAAGCCTGTCTTACAGGTTTTTCTCTCAGGTGTAGTAACCTTGTAGCCCCTACCATTAAGAACTAATAAATAAATGCTTGGTTAAGCATAAACAGGGTGATAGACAGCCAAAGAGTGATGATCTTGGTTTTTATGTAATATGCTCACTATGTCATTTTACCTTGGAGGACAAAATAATATACAAAACTAAAAGTTGTAAAAGAAACTATAGTGAGCAATTTGTTATTATCCACTTAGAAAGTTTTAATAGTCCTCACTGTGCATAATCATCTTTGTGATTATATCATGATTAAATTTAATAAATAAAAATTCATGATTTTAAGAAAGCATTTTGAATTCTGCAATTATACTGAAGCCATATACTGAGTAAAGCCATCTAGAAGTTTAAATTTACTCTTAAAAAAGGAAGTAAACTAGACCACATATCAAATGGAAGCTTGCCCGTGTAGCAGATCCTTGAGTATCTGATTTGTGCAAATAATGATACCCATCATATTAAATGCAGTTCCTCATCTCCTTTCCATATAGTTTACACTAATAAGCCTAGCTAACTACTGACTCCTTCCATCATCCTATCTTTTAAAATACTTTAAGAAATAGTATGTCAAGTTGGAAGCTTTGACAATCATGAAATTCTATCATAATCTTAAAAATTTTAGCTCCTGTCATGAAAATGATAAAAAATGAAGTTAACCCCATTGCAACTACACAATCAGTATTCCACAAAGATGACAGTATACTCAAAAAAAGAAAAGATCAAATTGGCTGATTATAAACAAAGGATCTGGATAAATAGATAACCTGTGAACAATTTAACTGATTCATCTTAAAAGAATCTTTAGCGTAGTAACAAATTGTTTCACAAAGTATAGGCCACAGTATGTGAGTCAAATCATTCGCTTATGTCTTTGGGGCAAGGTGGGTTATGCAAAAAACGACCAATTTGTACTTCTTTGATTAACTGCCGATTCAGTCAAAGATTTCCTTTAAACCAAAATAGTGACTTGAGACATACACTAAAATATATTCTTAAAGTATAATAAAGAGTTTGGATAAACATTTTTTCCAAATGTAGCTCCCAAAGATGTTGTCTTATACCTTGAATAATATCCAAATAAAAAATTGCCTATTTACTTTGGTAAGAAGTCCACGTATTATGTGTGAACAGAGAATGAGAGAGCTATCTAAAGGCATCACAGTTTGATTCTTTGCATATCCTTTTTCTGTTATACAAAGTTAGCATGGAACTTAAATGAATGCAAAAAAACTAAAGACCATCAAGTTAAACTGTAAGGTTTTCATGGAAAAATAAGTGCTACTGTGAACATATTACATATGCTGATTAAATGGTTTTTACTTTTTTTTTTAAAGAAGAAATGAAAAGGAAGACTATCCAAAGACAACATTGGAGACATGCTCCAGTTTTCTGGGTATTTAGTTCTTATCTGTTTTTCAGGATATTTAAAACTGCTCATTCCTAAAATTATTTATATGTTCTTCTCTACCAAGGGCAGATAATCACTCAAAATCCCACCATCTAGAAATAACTTCAATATTTGGTGAATGTCTTTTCAGGGGTCTATGTCCATACAAAGACAAAGAGATGGAAAACTTTTTTAAAGGGATAATTCTATACACGTTGTCTTTAATAAAAAATTATCAAAGAAAAATATGAAATGAAAGAGAAAATTATTGCACTTTCAAGAAACGTTTCTTCACTGAATTGTTAGAATTCTTTTAAAATTCCTTCATATTTAGGAACAAAACACCATGAAAAAACTGTAAGCAGCTGAATTCAGTTCTTAAAACAGCCAATTATTAAAGATTTGCTAACACATCGATGGTCCCTCCTACCACTTCCCATCTTCCTCTAATAGTTCATATATGCGTGTGAGCACATGTGTGTATATATAATTATTTTTACACTCTCAAGATTTACAACGTTTAACCATATAACAAGATTTCTATGATTGTTTAATCTTAGATATTTTTACACAGTGTTTTATTTTGATTCATCTGTTGCTAATAATCATCACCATGGGTGCTATCTATAATCCCTAAATTCTCACCTGCTGAGAATATTGTCTTTATAGTTGAAAGATAACTTGCATTTGAATGAAATTCTTAGATCATATTTCTGTGCCCTGGAAATGTTATAGCCATGGCCCCACGGTTCTATGACATTAAATGTTGCTTTGAAGAAGTTTAAGACACACCTGATTGTCTCCTTTTTACATAACTTAATTTCTCAGCTAGGATGCTCATATAATTTTATCCTTAAAGACCAGAAATTATATTAGCATATGTTTTGGGGTTGGTTATTTTGTATTCAGTTTATTTCAAATATAAAGGGCCCTTGCAATATGCAGACCAAATCTTCCTTCAGGGGAGTTTTCTTATATACTAGATAAATTTTTTGTTCCATTTGCTCTGCTGTTTTCTTCAGAAACAGTAATTTTGTGATTGTTGGATCGCCTTTGTCTGTCTGCCTTATCTATAATCTTCTCTTTAATAATTTTTACATTGTTCTTTTTTCCTAATTTGGTTTGTGAGATTTATCCTTCACATTTTTTATTTCTCAGTTCTGACTTCCATGACTTTGGTTTCAGGAGTATATATTCTAATTTTTACTGCCTTTAATGGGGCTTTCATGTCTATAATGATTTCTAGTTCCTCCTTCATTTCTTTCTTGAGTTTTCCAGCTCAATTTTAATCTTCTATTATTTCATTGTATCACTTTTCTGAACTCTCTTTTCACTGTATATTTTCAAGAGGTCATGTCTGTAATTTCATTGAAAATCTGGAGAATTATTATTATTATTATTATTATTTTTTTTTTTTAGCTGAGCCATCCTGCTACCTGTTGGCAGCTCAGCGGCTGCTCAGCTTGGGCTGGACTTGAATTGCTGTTGCTCAGAGCTCAAACTCTTGAGCGAGCTCTTAACCAACTGAGCCACTCGGCCGGCCCTAGAGAATTATTTTTTTTTAACCCTTCCTGTGTTCTCTGTGCCATTCTTCTTCAGATGTATATTCTTCACCTGTCTTTTGATTATGTTCCCTTTTTTTAAAGGTTTTATGCGTAGGTCATAGTTGGTTTCTTTCTGCCAATAGAGCATGCAGGATACCTTTTGAAGGACAGGCTATCTTTTGTTTGTTTATTTGTGCTCTGTGGCTTATTCAAAAAGACCTCTCTGAAATAGTTTTATGCTTATTATCTTCTTCAAGAATTCTTCTAATTCTTGTATCATGAATGTCTTGAAGTCAGTGTTAAGAACCTTTCGTCTGATGCCCAATATTTCTCACACATCAAAGGTTTCCCGAAACTCATACCAAGGGATGGCTGATTCTCATCTCTTTCCCTTTGTCAGTGCTTATCTATCACATTCCTTCAGGCCCCTCTATAAAGTCATCACTGTTCAGCCATTTGTGGACTAACCTTTTACTTCTTTCCCCAAGTGGCATGTGATGTTTGCGAAAATAGTTTAGAGGGATGGAATGGATTCATTAGCAGATCAAATTGGTTCTATTTTAGAAAATACCGCATTGTTGTTCTTTTTTGGTTGGAGAAGTGGAGTATTTCAAAGGTAGTATCCTTTTTAGCTATTTATTTTCACATGATTTTATGATTTCATTTCAGGGATTATTGTGTTTCTTTTACTCTCCAATTCAGAAATTGAATCAGCAATGTTCTTTCCTCCTAATTAGGTTTTAGCTATATCTAGGGGCTCCCTAGGTGCCCATGGCCAAGAACTCTAATACAAATAAAAATGCAATATTACTCTCTGTTCTATTGTAATTATCAACTGAGTTGAAGCCAAACCCACTGAGATGACTACTAAACTGCGACAGAAACTTTATGAAATGTGTGGTCCCAGATAGTACTTTTTACATTAGTCCTAAAACAACCTAAGGTGTCAGAAAGAGGTTATCTTACATATCACCTTCTTTTTGAAAGCATACTTTCCCAGACCTTCAGAACTTTTCCAAGCAGCTCTGCCCTGGCTCTAGTCTGCCCTAATTATCTTTGGCACTGAAGGAAAGTGAAAGGCATCTCCTCAGCTCCTGCTCCTCCATCTAGAGTGTCTGTAATTGAAAACTGAGGCAGATAAAGGGCTATTCTTATGACTAGAACAGGTTGGGCTCAAATTAGCTTGAATTATTTTATTTTTTCAGGCATTATATTCTCAAGTATCCTGTAAACATTCTATCCCTGTGTTTGTGTGGTGCCTACACACGCAGCAATGTGAAAGTAAAATAGGATTTTAAAAACAATTACAACACAGACTGAGGTGACATACTGCTTTCAAAAATGACAAAAATGATAGTGTTTGTCCATTCTCTTTGTGATCTTTCTTATGCTTCCAGAATATAGGGAGGCTCAAAAGAAAACATATCTTTGGCTTATAATCAGGCTGAACTTATTCCTTAAGTCATGGAAATCCAAACCATGGCTCCTGTGTTTTCTGCTATATTATAGTCTATGATATTAGACTGAAATCAAATTAGACATAGTTAAACAATTGTAGCCATTGACTTTTAGTTAATCATTGTACAAAACTATCAAATATTTAAGGCCATATACTTCCTGTTAGTTTGTTTTTAAATGAATATCTGAAATACAAAAGAAATGGTTTGTAGTAGCATACTATAATAAAACTTATTTTCCAGCATAACTAATATGCTTTATATATCTTTTTAGCTGAGGACTTAAAATATTAACACATATTCCTTCAGGGAAAATATCATTAAAGCTAGCTTAGAAAATCTAAAGCATAATAACATTTCATAGGCAAACTGCAGTGAAGTAAAACAAACAAAATACAATAACAGACCTCATGTATTTTTGCTTACAGGATGACCCATTCCAAGATTCTAAGGAGAATTCCGAGCACACAGTAAGAGAGAACACTTACATTCTGAATGACTTAAAGGTATAAAGCTTGTATTTGAATTTACTAATAGCTGTTATTCAACGGTTCAGTTCTATAGACATCTACTGTCCACATAGCATAAGGTGATGAGTTAGGTGGTATGAGGTATAACAGACATAAAAGACAGACTCAAGGAGTGAACAAGCTAGTACCTGGGAGATAAGTGTACAGGTAACTGCAACAGTAGGGAGAAAGCAGTGATGCAATGAAGAGTACAAACAAAGGGCTAGGATAGCAGGGAGGTGAGGCTAGGATATTTGCATTTGGCTCAGAGTAATGGTGAAGGCTTCATGTAGGAGAGGGTGTTTGAGCTGACTGTCAGAACATAGGAAAGATGGGACTGGGGCATATGAAGGGCATAGCATGATCAAAGGCATGGAAATGTGAAAATATTAGTGTTTTATGAACAAATGGAGCACAGCTTGTCCAAGGGGAGGTATGTCAGTGGTGGAAAGAAGCAAGAGTTTGTACTTGAAAATGGACTGGGGCTTATCTACATAAGGAAAAGTGGTTTTGCAGTTTCACTGTACATCAGAATCACCCTGGGTATTCTGTTAAAATTCGTGTTCTGAGGCCCCTTCCAGAGCTTTGTCTGCAGTACGTCTGAGGTGGGTCTGTGCGGGTGCATTTTCAGCAAGCACTCTAGATCATTCTCATGTATGTGGTCTGTAGACCACACTTGGAGAAACACCCATGTGGGGCTTGGCAAGCAGTTCTTCAAGATTTGGGCTGTATATTTTTAAGTACTAGAAACTTTGCAAGTTTTTTTAAGCAGTGAAAATTTGGTTAGCTTCAGAAACCCTGTTTGGATTTGTTTATGGCACTAAATACATTTTCTAATATGAAAACAGATAATGAGCTCTTAAAAGAATATTGATAAAATTTAATCACACACACACACACACACACACACACACACGCACACACACACACACACACGCGTGCACGGTCCACACCTCCAGATAGATGCAAGACATCTCTCTTCTACCAAAAAGAGTGTTCAGAAAATAAGCTCTGCTAACCCAAGAATTCTGCAGAGTTTGAAGTGTCTATATTGAGAAGCAGCGTGAGACATCAAAGGCTCTGCACATCAGTAGGTTTGGGTAGAAAAGAAATTTAAATAAGAGATGAACTATGTTGTGGGGAGCTAAGGAGGACTTACAAGCAAACTGACCTGTCAGTGTTAAGTTGAAAGGGGGTATGCTCATGCTGACATAAATCTTCACACTGCTTTACTAATTAACATTTGTGAAAATCTTAGGAAAATTTTCCACAGGGGTAATGCCTCTCTTTACCCCTTTATAATGCATTTTCCTACTAAGCTTTTTTAATGGTGGCTAGAATCTTGCTATAAGAATCACATTCTTGATTTTTTTGACAGCATTGCCACATTTTTATCCTTTCGGTGTTTTTTAATTTCAGACTCTGCATTTTGACAGCTCAACCCTGTTGATTAATGCCTTGTAGGAACCCCTATATGGCCTGCCTGTTAGCGATCTAATTTTGTGCTGGAATGCCTGGGCTGGTATGTTGAACCGATTCACCACCCAGGTGGCTACATTTGGACTAAATGAGCTGTGAAGGGTTTCATCTTTGCCCATCACAGTCTTCCTTAGCGGAGCCCCACAGTATGCAGCCACTGCTTCGACATGATTTGTCACAACCCATCAATAGAAAATAAATTATTGCCATTCTCACTTGTCAATGGGCTTGTCTTCACTTCAGCTGGCCTAATGATTGGAAGCTCAAAGGGAACATTTCCCATGTTTGTGGAGCATGATTATGACCGAACGCACTGCTCCCCGATGCATCTTGGCCAGTAAAAACACGCAGGGAAAGCAAATTAATTGGCTGTTTTGCGCCAGTGATTACAACATTACACTTGAAGTCTGCAGAAACTGATATTAGGCAAGCAAGATTAAGTCGGTTCTGACTTTTATTTGCTTAGTGCAACATGATTAGCAACTGCTTCATTCGAGGTTAGTGCACTTGCTGCCGCGGAAGAAAATCTTCATAACATAATGATGCTGCACACCTTTAAGCTGATAAGCATGTTCCAGGCAGAAATCAAAAATCTCTTCGGGAAGGAAGCAAATGAGGAGATGTAACAGAGAACTCATCAAATGGCTTTAGAGTCATTCTTATGTCTGGCACTTTTGAAAATTATATTCTTAGGAAACCCACACCGCAGGCCCTATTTGCAGAATGTAGAGATGCTAATTGTGTCAGTTCAGGAGACAAAGGATAAAAGAAGCCAAAGGAGCAACAGGAAGTAGAAGGTGACACCTTTCAATGAACTGACTGAAAAATGAGCCTGCATGAAAAGAAACAGACAACTCTTCTTTTTTACCAACTACAGAAAGAGCAAGGAGAGCAAAGGATACAATGGCAGGGCATCAAGTTAGACCTCATAATTAAATTCAGAGAAGGAGTAGATCAAAGAGGAAACTGTATTAAAAAATTAGGTCTAGGGTGTGGATTTGAGTTTCCCTGTTCACAGCTTTGCCTGCAGTGTAAGGACAAGAGGCTTTATCTAAGAACAAAACAAAGATGCAGTGTACAAGTCACAGATTTCCTGACACTTTAGTTATTTTAAATATGATAGTGATTTGGATTTTGGCCGTGTCTCCAAAACTAAGTACTTTTTATTATTGCCCTATCTTGTCTACCACCACCCAGGAATAAGAGAGGGAAAAATACCTATCAATAAAGATCAGAATCTGAGCTCCTAATGTCCATTCTCTCCAGTCTTCTTAGTAATTTAGTTCCACCTCATTGTCCATTCTTTAGTCCTGAGATGGATGCCCCAAGAGTACAACTAAATCTTCAAACAATGTCCCGTTTTGAAAAACTACGAGTGTAGTTTCATGTTCATTTAATTTAGCTCAGTTTTCACCTCTGCCTCAGAAAGGGACACCTGTGGTTTAAGAACACTTAACCTCTGCTTGGTACCAGTGATTCAAATGCATGGAAGTTTTTACCCATATTATAGATGTTTTTGGCTTACCAAATTCTTGGTAGTTTCTTCCCCTTTTACTAGCATGAGTTACTACTGCTTTCTGGTGTTTGGAGACATAATGATCTTGTGCTCCCAAGTCACCTCTTTGTCTTCTGGGTTAAGCTCGCATGTCATTATGGAGAACAACCCCCTTTTACATGGTTAGTGGTCCTTGTAGGAAATCTTGCTGCTCACAGCCTTGTTCCTCTTCATCCTGTACAGTATCCCCAGCTTCCTCATTAAAGCACACTGGACCTTTCACTTCTCCTTCTATCTTATTCTAGTCTTGGACTATTCAAGTAAAACCTATCTCTGTGTATTTTATCTCGAGTCCTACTTGCAACTCATTTTCCCCTTCTTTGCATTCTGCATTTAAAAAAAAAAAAGGTTTACAAACACTGTTCCCTCCTGCATCTCATCTGCTCACATTTGATCCAGCTGAACATTCTTCATATTTCTTAACTCCTGGACCATCATATTTCCTACAAAGCATATCCCTAATTATATTATGAGATGGGACTAGGTCTTTTATATTCACACATACAAGTGCACTCACCTACACAAATAAAAAATTTCTGTCTTTTTTAGAACTTATGTGCCCATACCCAAATAAATACTGGGAAGCTAGATGATGGATCACCTGATTTAGAAATAAATACATGATTGTTACTCTGCATTAACACGTAGCTGGTATTTGTTAGCCAATGGCTCCCTTGATCTAGGCTATCTATTCAATGATTACTGCCAATACTATGAATATTCTTGTGTGATTTCAATGTATACTTGTGATATTTAACATTTAGTAGATAACAAGGATTTGTACTATACACATGTGTCCCCCATGGATTGCTACTGAAAGAAGACATTTTTAAACACAAAGTAGTCTTGTGTTTCTTAAACTTTTCCCAATCAAATAAGCAAAAAGATTGAAAACTTCAAAGTGAAAATGAGCGATCTTTTCTCTTGAGCTTCTGTTTATATGTTGTTTATAATTAGAATTATGAACAGGATGCAATGTCAAGATTGGGAAATAGTGTGTTCCAAAACACCTGCCTCAAGGCTTTACAATACATAGGTCTACACTGAAGAGACAACTTTATCAAGAAAAGTAAAGGCCCTGAGATCTCACCCTGCGTACAAGCTAACGGGATAACCAGTCACAGTTTCATAAGTGCTGGCAAAAGGTGCAAGACCCTTAGGAAAGAGGCAAAGACCTTAATTACCCAAGGCAGTGTGGGCAATGCCAGCTTCATGGTCACATTGGGTACCCTTGCCCCTCTGGCCCAGGTAAAGGCTGCACACATAGTGGCTTTGTGTCACAGCTGAAGAACCCCACATGTAGGAAACCCAATCTTATAAGGGGGCTGCTAGCAAACCTACACAACATTTGCCCCTCAGGGAGCCATTATCTTTAGTATGCTGGTAAGGAATCAAATCTGCTCTCTGCTTTGAGGGAGTCAGTACCCCAGTCCACCCAGGCTGTTTGCTATGCAAACATCCTTGAAAAAATAGTGGGGACAAAAGTTATCCCTAGACAGGTAGAAGCACCACAAAGAACCTCCACCTCAACAAAGTTTTAAATAATATTAATTATGTAGAGTACTTCTAC